>NC_047117.1:40403247-40522346 GCF_902500255.1 Thalassophryne amazonica
CCCAGCTTTATCTATCCATGAAGCCAGAGGACACACACCAATTAGCTAAACTGCAGGATTGTCTTACAGACATAAAGACATGGATGACCTCTAATTTCCTGCTTTTAAACTCAGATAAAACTGAAGTTATTGTACTTGGCCCCACAAATCTTAGAAACATGGTGTCTAACCAGATCCTTACTGTGGATGGCATTACCCTGACCTCTAGTAATACTGTGAGAAATCTTGGAGTCATTTTTGATCAGGATATGTCATTCAAAGCGCATATTAAACAAATATGTAGGACTGCTTTTTTGCATTTACGCAATATCTCTAAAATTAGAAAGGTCTTGTCTCAGAGTGATGCTGAAAAACTAATTCATGCATTTATTTCCTCTAGGCTGGACTATTGTAATTCATTATTATCAGGTTGTCCTAAAAGTTCCCTAAAAAGCCTTCAGTTAATTCAAAATGCTGCAGCTAGAGTACTAACGAAATTACATCTATAAACTCCAAAAACATAGTTGTTAGTTGCATTTACAGAGCTCCTGGGACAAATATTGACACCTTTGAAGACATCATCTTAGGAATGTACAACAAAATCAACAGAAATAAGCATTTATTTGTCTGTGGAGATTTCAATATAGATTTTTTAAACCCTCACAATCATCCACAAATTACCTCATTTATAAACACCTTGTACTGTTTAGGACTGTTTCCAACCATCATTCATCCTAGCAGAATGACTATGGATACAACAACTCCCATTGACAATATTTTAACTAACGTTATATCCGGTAATCTTAGTGGGGGACTACTGGTCAGTGATATCAGTGATCACTTGCCAGTTTTTTCAGTCTTTGCATTGGAGGGTTGTTGTATGTATCGAAGCAATATCAAATTCATGAGTAGAAAAGTAACACCTGAAACAATTGATAATTTAAGGGAGGATTTATCAAGTCAGAATTGGTCAGATGTTTTTGTTGATGATGTTGACAGGTCATATGATGCTTTCATTTCCATTTTTTCCAGTTTGTATAATAAACACTGTCCATTTGTTGACAAAATATATAGAAATCAATATAGCAACAAACCATGGATAACTAAGGGGCTTCAGAGGGCATGTAAAAAGAAAAACGTACTATATAAACAGTTCATAAAACTACGAACTAAGGAAGCTGAAAGTAAGTATAAAACATATAAGAATAAGTTAATCAATATCATGAGACTCAGTAAAAAAATATATTATAATGAGTTACTTGTCAAAAATAGAAATAATATCAAAATGAAATAGTAAAAAAGAATAGAGTAACTAGAGATTATCCTTCATTTTTTCAGAGTAACAACTACATCACGATTGATAACAACGAGTCTGTTGCTGAACACTTTAATGAATACTTCGTTAATGTGGGTAAAAATTTTGCTAGTAAAATTGACTCATCAACTAATAACTTCTGGGTAAATAATTCAACGTTTAACAAATCTGTTTCAATGTTCATTGGTGGTACTCATGAAAGGGAAATACTTGATCTGGTTCATGGTTCAAAAAGTAAGAAATCGACTGATTTTAATAATTTGGATATGGCTTTATTAAAAAAAGTTATTGATTGTATAGTAAAACCGTTCAATTATATTTGCAATATGTCACTAAGTACTGGTAAATTTCCTTCTCAAATGAAAATAGCCAAAGTAATTCCTCTATTTAAAACTGGTGACAAACACACATTTTCTAATTATAGACCTATATCACTCCTGCCACAATTTTCCAAAATTTTGGAAAAATTTTTTGCTAAAAGATTAAATGATTATTTACTGAAGCATAACATCATTTGTGAAGAACAATATGGATTCAGAAGGTCTCGAACTACATCACATGCTTTGATGGACTTTGTGGAAAGTATAGCAACTGCAATTGACAATAAACAATACACAATAGGTGTTTTTTTTTTTATTTACAGAAAGCATTTGACACAATTAACCATGGAATACTATTAATTAAACTGCAGAAATATGGAATCAGAGGTCTGGCATATGAATGGAAAGCTAGTTATTTACAAGGCAGATTTCAGTATGTTCAATTCAGTAATACAAATTCTGAACTCGGATGTCACATGTGGGGTGCCGCAGGGCTCAGTGCTGGGTCCTTTGTTGTTTATAATCTATATAAATGATATAAGTTGGGTGTCGAGTTCACTGAGATGTGTCCTTTTTGCGGATGATACAACTGTGTTCTGTAGCGGTGAAAATCTTGAACAGCTTCTGGACATAGTGGAGAAAGAACTGGAAAAATTTAAAGTTTGGTTTGACGCTAATAAGTTGTCACTCAACCTTGGGAAAACTAAATGTATTATATTTGGAAATAAACAGGCACCAAAATGTAAAAATTTAACTATAAACAATAAGGAAATTGAGTTAGTAACAGAGAATACATTTTTAGGTGTTATAATTGATAATAAACTTAGCTGGAAACCACATATATATTATGTGAAATCAAAATTGTCAAAAACTATAGCCGTTTTGTATAAAGCCAAAGACGTACTGCCGTAAGAAGGGTTACTTACTTTATATCATTCTCTGATGGTACCATATATGACATATTGTGTTGAGTCATGGGGAAACACTTACAAATCAAATACAAATCCAATATTCCTTTTGCAAAAACGAGCCATACGAATCATCTGCAATAAACAATATCGTGAACCAACTCATTCTCTATTTGTGTCTTTAAATTTATTAAAATTCATAGATTTGGTCGATTACATTACAATTCAAACTTTATTTCGAGTGAAAAACCAAGCCTTACCGAGACATGTCCAGAGTCTGTTCCGATTGAGGGAATCCAGATATAGTTTAAGAGGTTGTGCAATTTTTATGAAACCACCAGTAAGAACAAATGTAAAGGGTTTTTGTGTGTCTGTGGTTGGGGTGAGGAAATGGAACAATTGTTCAACAGAGGTTAGAATGAGTAGTACCTTAGTAAGATTTAAGAAACTACTCAAAAAGAACATTATGTCTAAGTATCATAAAGAAGCATATATAATTTGACTTATATGGAATGTTCAATTTATAAGTGGGACTTATTGTATATTTGAATGTGTGGGTATGTATATGCGTATGTAGATATATAGATATGGGTAGGTGTATATGTATATAAGTGACTGTGTATATGTATGTATATATTTATGTTTGTAAAGTATATACGTATGTATATAGGTATATATGGCACAGCCCAAGCAGAGGGTCACCCCCAAGAGCCTGGTCTGCTTGAGGTTTCTTCCTTATAGGGAGTTTTTCCTCACCACAGTTGAGGAAATAGTTGATAATCCATCCCACCTCACAGGTGTGCCATACCAAGATGCTGATTAGACACCATGATTAGTGCACAGGTGTGCCTTAGACTGTCCACAATAAAAGGCCACTCTGAAAGGTGCAGTTTTGTTTTATTGGGGTGGGATACCAGTCAGTATCTGGTGTGACCACCATTTGCCTCATGCAGTGCAACACATCTCCTTCGCATAGAGTTGATCAGGTTGTCAATTGTGGAATGTTGGTCCACTCCTCTTCAATGGCTGTGCGAAGTTGCTGGATATTGGCAGGAACTGGTATACGCTGTCGTATACGTCGGTCCAGAGCATCCAAAACATGCTCAATGGGTGACATGTCCGGTGAGTATGCCGGCCATGCAAGAACTGGGACATTTTCAGCTTCCAAGAATTGTGTACAGATCCTTGCAACATAGGGCCGTGCATTATTCTGCTGCAACATGAGGTGATGTTCTTGGATGTATGGCACAACAATGGGCCTCAGGATCTCGTCACGGTATCTCGGTGCATTCAAAATGCCATCAATAAAATGCACCTGTGTTCTTCGTCCATAACAGACGCCTGCCCATACCATAACCCCACCGCCACCATGGGCCACTCGATCCACAACATTGACATCAGAAAACCGCTCACCCACACGACGCCACACACGCTGTCTGCCATCTGCCCTGGACAGTGTGAACCAGGATTCATCCGTGAAGAGAACACCTCTCCAACGTACCAAACACCAGCGAATGTGAGCATTTGCCCACTCAAGTTGGTTACGACGACAAACTGGAGTCAGGTCGAGACCCCGATGAGGACGACGAGCATGCAGATGAGCTTCCCTGAGATGGTTTCTGACAGTTTGCGCAGAAATTCTTTGGTTATGCAAACAGATTGTTTCAGCAGCTGTCCGAGTGGCTGGTCTCAGACGATCTTGGAGGTGAACATTCTGGATGTGGAGGTCCTGGGCTGGTGTGGTTACGCGTGGTCTACAGTTCTGAGGCTGGTTGGATGTACTGCCAAATTCTCTGAAACGCCTTTGGAGACGGCTTATGGTAGAGAAATGAACATTCAATACACGAGCAACAGCTCTGGTTGACATTCCTGCTGTCAGCATGCCAATTGCACGCTCCCTCAAATTTTTGCGACATCTGTGGCATTGTGTTGTGTGATAAAACTGCACCTTTCAGAGTGGCCTTTTATTGTGGGTGGTCTAAGGCACACCTGTGCACTAATCATGGTGTCTAATCAGCATCTTGATATGGCACACCTGTGAGGTGGGATGGATTATCTCAGCAAAGGAGAAGTGCTCACTATCATAGATTTAATATTTGAGGGAAATGGTGATATTGTGTATGTGGAAAAAGTTTTAGATCTTTGAGTTCATCTCATACAAAATGGGAGCAAAACCAAAAGTGTTGCGTTTATATTTTTGTTGAGTATATATATATATATATATATATATATATATGTACAACCCCTGGCAAAAATTATGGAATCACCGGCCTCGGAGGATGTTCATTCAGTTGTTTAATTTTGTAGAAAAAAAGCAGATCACAGGCATGACACAAAACTAAAGTCATTTCAAGTGGCAACTTTCTGGCTTTAAGAAACACTATAAGAAATCAAGAAAAAAGATTGTGGCAGTCAGTAACTGTTACTTTTTTAGACCAAGCAGAGGAAAAAAATATGGAATCACTCAATTCTGAGGAAAAAATTATGGAATCACCCTGTAAATTTTCATCTCCAAAACTAACACCTGCATCAAATCACATCTGCTCGTTGATATTGACCCTATGCCATGACATTGACCTTATGTGTCTTTTTGCAAGGAATGTTTTCACAGTTTTTGCTCTATGGCAAGATGCATTATCATCTTGAAAAATGATTTCATCATCCCCAAACATCCTTTCAATTGTCCAAAATATCAATGTAAACTTGTGCATTTATTGATGATGTAATGACAGCCATCTCCCCAGTGCCTTTACCTGACATGCAGCCCCATATCATCAATGACTGTGGAAATTTACATGTTCTCTTCAGGCAGTCATCTTTATAAATCCCATTGGAACGGCACCAAACAAAAGTTCCAGCATCATCACCTTGCCCAATGCAGATTCGAGATTCATCACTGAATATGACTTTCATCCAGTCATCCACAGTCCACGATTGCTTTTCTTTAGCCCATTGTAACCTTGTTTTTTTCTGTTTAGGTGTTAATGATGGCTTTCGTTTAGCTTTTCTGTATGTAAATCCCATTTCCTTTAGGCGGTTTCTTACAGTTCGGTGACAGACGTTGACTCCAGTTTCCTCCCATTCGTACCTCATTTGTTTTGTTGTGCATTTTTCGATTTTTGAGACATATTGCTTTAAGTTTCCTGTCTTGACGCTTTGATGTCTTCCTTGGTCTACCAGTATGTTTGCCTTTAACAACCTTCCCATGTTGTTTGTATTTGGTCCAGAGTTTAGACACAGCTGACTGTGAACAACCAACATCTTTTTGCAACATTGCGTGATGATTTACCCTCTTTTAAGAGTTTGATAATCCTCTCCTTTGTTTCAATTGACATCTCTCGTGTTGGAGCCATGATTCATGTCAGTCCACTTGGTGCAACAGCTCTCCAAGGTGTGATCACTCCTTTTTAGATGCAGACTAACGAGCAGATCTGATTTGATGCAGGTGTTAGTTTTGGGGATGAAAATTTACAGGGTGATTCCATAATTTTTTCCTCAGAATTGAGTGATTCCATATTTTTTTTCCTCTGCTTGGTCTAAAAAAGTAACCGTTACTGACTGCCACAATATTTTTTTCTTGATTTCTTATAGTGTTTCTTAAAGCCAGAAAGTTGCCATTTGAAATGACTTCAGTTTTGTGTCATGTCTGTGATCTGCTTTTTTCTACAAAATTAAACAACTGAATGAACATCCACTGAGGCCGGTGATTCCATAATTTTTGCCAGGGGTTGTATATATATATATATATATATGTATGCGTTTGTATGTATATATATGTATATATATGTATGTCTGTGTATGTGTATGTGTATATGTGTATGTGTACTTGACTGTCCTATTCACATAGGAACAAATATGTAAATAAAATATAAATAAAAATTACAAAAATATAAATAAAAATACTATAAATACCTTGAATCACAGAATATGTTAACACACACACACATACATACGAGGTCTATTAGAAAAGTATTCAACCTTATTATTTTTTTCAAAAACCATATGGATTTGAATCACGTGTGATTGCGTCCGACAAGCTTGCTCATGCGTGAGTTTTTCCACGCCTGTCGGTTGCGTCATTCACTGTGAGCAGGCTTGAGTGAGGAGTGGTCCACGCCCTCGTCATTGTTTCATTGCCAGGAAATGGCGGAATGATTTGGGCTTTTTTTTTCCATCAGAATTTTTTCAGAAACTGTTAGAGACTGGCAGCTGGAAACCATTAGAAAAATTTATCTGGCTTTCGGTGAAAATGTTATGGGCTTGGTAGAGAATAAGGAGTGTTACTGACGCTTTAAGGACGGCCCCCAGCGGCTGTGGGGTGCGCTGCGCTCTGAAGCCGTCATCGACAGGCTGAATGACCATTTCATTTCTAAACGATGGCTGTATGGATCCGTGACCATTGTGTGCCATTTCTCTGGTTATCACAAGAGCTGGACATCAACCATTTTCCGGCAGATTTCACTTTTAACAAGAGATTTTGTCATGGAAAGCCGAGCAGAGGATTCGCACGTCACGATGGATTTGCTACTGGAGCGAGGCAAAACCACCTCCGTTTTGGTCTCACAGGACGGCTTTGAGATGGCGTTCAGACAGCTGTCGGTGGTTTTTCCATCGAGTGATTATCCTAGAAATTGTGGATGTGCCAGAACATGTCCCGTGAGGCTTCATCACGGCATTGCTTTACGCCATGTGGCAGCGCCGCGACGCGCGAAGCCTCTTTCCGCTCCTTCCGCCGCTCCTCTTTCCATGACAAAAACTCCTGTAACAGTGGAATGTGCCTTTCATTTCCAAACTGGACGCTGTGTTTTATCCGGGACGTCGTCTGACTAGCACAGGAATTGTGAAAAGACGTGGACATCAGCACTTTATCGGCACATTGAGACAGACATGCGGAGGAATTCCGCGCGTCGTGGCGTTGCCGCATGGCGCAAAGCAACGCCGTGATGAAGCCTCACGGGACATGTTCTGGCATGTCCAGGCACATCCACAATTTCTCGGATAATCACTCGATGGAAAAACCACCGACAGCTATCTGAACTGTCTGTTTTCTGAACACAGTACACACGTCGCTGCCCTTGGAAGTAGTGAGCTGTTTTTGCTGTCTGTTCTTTCCTTCTTTGACCGCGAGATACGCGCGCGCGCGAACGAACCTTCAAGCGAATGTGGAGATGTCTGGATTTCTATTTGATGTTAACATGTCCTCTCTCAGGACTTATGTCCTTTTTTGTACCTTTTTTGTACCTTTTTTAACTGTGATGTGAGAGTTTGAGCAGAGAACAAGGAACTAATGCCTGGAGCCACACTTTTTTTTTCTTTTAATTGTTCACATGTGCGCGCGTGAACGAACGTCCATGAGTGGACTAGAGATGTCTGGACTTTTCACTGGATATTTCTGGCAGTCATTATGCTTTTTTTTTTTGTTCCTCAGCATGTAGTTTTTACTGCATTAAGTACACGGTATAACAACAATCCTGTGTGCTCCCCTCTTGCTTGCCTCTACTGGTGGTTGGCTCTCACTGCGGTATTGTATCACTTCCTGTTCCGGAGCACAGCGGTGTTTTTCTGTATCTGTTAGCTGTTTAATCTGTGCAGTTAGATTGATCTAGTTATCTAGATTACGATTTGTTTCCCAGTGTAATCTTTACGTGCCTTAACTAAAGCACTCCTTCTGCTGAATCACCTCTAAATTATTTACACATTATTCACTTTGCGTGTTTTTAGGAATCTGCTAGCTTAGCGTAGCTATTAGCTCTTAGCCGATTTAGCATGGCAGCTTCTCCTGTCTCTCCCGCACTTTTCTGCTCTGGGTGTGAAATGTTTAGTTATTCCTCGGCCTCCTTTAGCAGTAACGGTACTTGTAATAAGTGTAGCTTATTCGTAGCTTTGGAGGCCAGGCTGGGCGAATTGGAGACTCGGCTCCGCACCGTGGAAAATTCTACAGCTAGCCAGGCCCCTGTAGTCGGTGCGGACCAAGGTAGCTTAGCCGCCGTTAGTTACCCCCTGGCAGATCCCGAGCAGCCGGGAAAGCAGGCTGACTGGGTGACTGTGAGGAGGAAGCGTAGCCCTAAACAGAAGCCCTGTGTACACCGCCAACCCGTTCACATCTCTAACCGTTTTTCCCCACTCGACGACACACCCGCCGAGGATCAAACTCTGGTTATTGGCGACTCTGTTTTGCGAAATGTGAAGTTAGCGACACCAGCAACCATAGTCAATTGTCTTCCGGGGGCCAGAGCAGGCGACATTGAAGGAAATTTGAAACTGCTGGCTAAGGCTAAGCGTAAATTTGGTAAGATTGTAATTCACGTCGGCAGTAATGACACCCGGTTACGCCAATCAGAGGTCACTAAAATTAACATTAAATCGGTGTGTAACTTTGCAAAAACAATGTCGGACTCTGTAGTTTTCTCTGGGCCCCTCCCCAATCAGACCGGGAGTGACATGTTTAGCCGCATGTTCTCCTTGAATTGCTGGCTGCCTGAGTGGTGTCCAAAAAATGAGGTGGGCTTCATAGATAATTGGCAAAGCTTCTGGGGAAAACCTGGTCTTGTTAGGAGACACGGCATCCATCCCACTTTGGATGGAGCAGCTCTCATTTCTAGAAATCTGGCCAATTTTCTTAAATCCTCCAAACCGTGACTATCCAGGGTTGGGACCAGGAAGCAGAGTTGTAGTCTTACACACCTCTCTGCAGCTTCTCTCCCCCTGCCATCCCCTCATTACCCCATCCCCGTAGAGACGGTGCCTGCTCCCAGACTACCAATAACCAGCAAAAATCTATTTAAGCATAAAAATTCAAAAAGAAAAAATAATATAGCACCTTCAACTGCACCACAGACTAAAACAGTTAAATGTGGTCTATTAAACATTAGGTCTCTCTCTTCTAAGTCCCTGTTGGTAAATGATATAATAATTGATCAACATATTGATTTATTCTGCCTTACAGAAACCTGGTTACAGCAGGATGAATATGTTAGTTTAAATGAGTCAACACCCCCGAGTCACACTAACTGTCAGAATGCTCGTAGCACGGGCCGGGGCGGAGGATTAGCAGCAATCTTCCATTCCAGCTTATTAATTAATCAAAAACCCAGACAGAGCTTTAATTCATTTGAAAGCTTGACTCTTAGTCTTGTCCATCCAAATTGGAAGTCCCAAAAAAAAGGTTTATTTGTTATTATCTATCGTCCACCTGGTCGTTACTGTGAGTTTCTCTGTGAATTTTCAGACCTTTTGTCTGACTTAGTGCTTAGCTCAGATAAGATAATTATAGTGGGCGATTTTAACATCCACACAGATGCTGAGAATGACAGCCTCAACACTGCATTTAATCTATTATTAGACTCTATTGGCTTTACTCAAAAAGTAAATGAGTCCACCCACCACTTTAATCATATCTTAGATCTTGTTCTGACTTATGGTATGGAAATAGAAGACTTAACAGTATTCCCTGAAAACTCCCTTCTGTCTGATCATTTCTTAATAACATTTACATTTACTCTGATGGACTACCCAGCAGTGGGGAATAAGTTTCATTACACTAGAAGTCTTTCAGAAAGCGCTGTAACTAGGTTTAAGGATATGATTCCTTCTTTATGTTCTCTAATGCCATATACCAACACAGTGCAGAGTAGCTACCTAAACTCTGTAAGTGAGATAGAGTATCTCGTCAATAGTTTTGCATCCTCATTGAAGACAACTTTGTATGCTGTAGCTCCTCTAAAAAAGAGAGCTTTAAATCAGAAGTGCCTGACTCCGTGGTATAACTCACAAACTCGTAGCTTAAAGCAGATAACCCGTAAGTTGGAGAGGAAATGGCGTCTCACTAATTTAGAAGATCTTCACTTAGCCTGGAAAAAGAGTCTGTTGCTCTATAAAAAAGTCCTCCGTAAAGCTAGGACATCTTTCTACTCATCACTAATTGAAGAAAATAAGAACAACCCCAGGTTTCTTTTCAGCACTGTAGCCAGGCTGACAAAGAGTCAGAGCTCTATTGAGCTGAGTATTCCATTAACTTTAACTAGTAATGACTTCATGACTTTCTTTGCTAACAAAATTTTAACTATTAGAGAAAAAATTACTCATAACCATCCCAAAGACGTATCGTTATCTTTGGCTGCTTTCAGTGATGCCGGTATTTGGTTAGACTCTTTCTCTCCGATTGTTCTGTCTGAGTTATTTTCATTAGTTACTTCATCCAAACCATCAACATGTTTATTAGACCCCATTCCTACCAGGCTGCTCAAGGAAGCCCTACCATTATTTAATGCTTCGATCTTAAATATGATCAATCTATCTTTGTTAGTTGGCTATGTACCACAGGCTTTTAAGGTGGCAGTAATTAAACCATTACTTAAAAAGCCATCACTTGACCCAGCTATCTTAGCTAATTATAGGCCAATCTCCAACCTTCCTTTTCTCTCAAAAATTCTTGAAAGGGTAGTTGTAAAACAGCTAACTGATCATCTGCAGAGGAATGGTCTATTTGAAGAGTTTCAGTCAGGTTTTAGAATTCATCATAGTACAGAAACAGCATTAGTGAAGGTTACAAATGATCTTCTTATGGCCTCGGACAGTGGACTCATCTCTGTGCTTGTTCTGTTAGACCTCAGTGCTGCTTTTGATACTGTTGACCATAAAATTTTATTACAGAGATTAGAGCATGCCATAGGTATTAAAGGCACTGCGCTGCGGTGGTTTGAATCATATTTGTCTAATAGATTACAATTTGTTCATGTAAATGGGGAATCTTCTTCACAGACTAAAGTTAATTATGGAGTTCCACAAGGTTCTGTGCTAGGACCAATTTTATTCACTTTATACATGCTTCCCTTAGGCAGTATTATTAGACGGTATTGCTTAAATTTTCATTGTTACGCAGATGATACCCAGCTTTATCTATCCATGAAGCCAGAGGACACACACCAATTAGCTAAACTGCAGGATTGTCTTACAGACATAAAGACATGGATGACCTCTAATTTCCTGCTTTTAAACTCAGATAAAACTGAAGTTATTGTACTTGGCCCCACAAATCTTAGAAACATGGTGTCTAACCAGATCCTTACTGTGGATGCACTGTTTCTTTCTCTTTTTGCTCCGTATGCATCACTCTGCATTTAATCATTAGTGATCGATCTCTGCCCCCCTTCTCGGCATGTCTTTTTCCTGGTTCTTTCCCTCAGCCCCAACCAGTCTCAGCAGAAGACTGCCCCTCCCTGAGCCTGGTTCTGCTGGAGGTTTCTTCCTGTTAAAAGGGAGTTTTTCCTTCCCACTGTGGCCAAGTGCTTGCTCATAGGGGGTCGTTTTGACCGTTGGGGTTTTTCATAATTATTGTATGGCCTTGCCTTACAATATGGAGTGCCTTGGGGCAACTGTTTGTTGTGATTTGGCGCTATATAAAAAAAAAGTTGATTGATTGATTGATTGATTACCCTGACCTCTAGTAATACTGTGAGAAATCTTGGAGTCATTTTTGATCAGGATATGTCATTCAAAGCGCATATTAAACAAATATGTAGGACTGCTTTTTTGCATTTACGCAATATCTCTAAAATCAGAAAGGTCTCGTCTCAGAGTGATGCTGAAAAACTAATTCATGCATTTATTTCCTCTAGGCTGGACTATTGTAATTCATTATTATCAGGTTGTCCTAAAAGTTCCCTAAAAAGCCTTCAGTTAATTCAAAATGCTGCAGCTAGAGTACTGACGGGGACTAGAAGGAGAGAGCATATCTCACCCATATTGGCCTCTCTTCATTGGCTTCCTGTTAATTCTAGAATAGAATTTAAAATTCTTCTTCTTACTTATAAGGTTTTGAATAATCAGGTCCCATCTTATCTTAGGGACCTCGTAGTACCATATCACCCCAATAGAGCGCTTCGCTCTCAGACTGCTGGCTTACTTGTAGTTCCTAGAGTTTGTAAGAGTAGAATGGGAGGCAGAGCCTTCAGCTTTCAGGCTCCTCTCCTGTGGAACCAGCTCCCAATTCAGATCAGGGAGACAGACACCCTCTCTACTTTTAAGATTAGGCTTAAAACTTTCCTTTTTGCTAAAGCTTATAGTTAGGGCTGGATCAGGTGACCCTGAACCATCCCTTAGTTATGCTGCTATAGACGTAGACTGCTGGGGGGTTCCCATGATGCACTGTTTCTTTCTCTTTTTGCTCTGTATGCACCACTCTGCATTTAATCATTAGTGATCGATCTCTGCTCCCCTCCACAGCATGTCTTTTTCCTGGTTCTCTCCCTCAGCCCCAACCAGTCCCAGCAGAAGACTGCCCCTCCCTGAGCCTGGTTCTGCTGGAGGTTTCTTCCTGTTAAAAGGGAGTTTTTCCTTCCCACTTTAGCCAAGTGCTTGCTCACAGGGGGTCGTTTTGACCGTTGGGGTTTTACATAATTATTGTATGGCCTTGCCTTACAATATAAAGCGCCTTGGGGCAACTGTTTGTTGTGATTTGGCGCTATATAAAAAAATTGATTGATTGATTGATTGAACGCTATCGCAAAGCCGTCCTGTGAGACCAAAACGGAGGTGGTTTTGTCTCGCTCCAGTAGCGAATCCATCGTGACGCGCGAAGCCTCCGCTCGGCTTTCCATGACAAAATCTCTTGTTAAAAGTGAAATCTGCCGGAAAATGGTTGATGTCCAGCTCTTGTGATAACCAGAGAAATGGCACACGATGGTCACGGATCCAGCCTTCCATTTAGAAATGAAATGGTCGTTCAGCCTGTCGATGGCGGCTTCGGAGCACGGCGCGCCCCACAGCCACTGGGGGCCATCCTTAAAGCGACAGTAACACTCCTTATTCTCTACCAAGCCCGTAACATTTTCACCGAAAGCCAGATAAATTTTTCTAATGGTTTCCAGCTGCCAGTCTCTAACAGTTTCTGAAAAAATTCGGATGGAAAAAAAGCCCAAACCATTCCGCCATTTCCTGGCAATGAAACAATGACGAGGGGTGGACCACTCCTCACTCAAAGCCTGCTCACAGGCGAATGACGCAACCGACAGGCGTGGAAAAACTCACGCATGCGCACGAGGGTTCAAGCTTGTCTGACGCAATCACACGTGATTCAAATCCATATGGTTTTTGAAAAAAATAATAAGGTTGAATACTTTTCTAATAGACCTCGTGTATGTATGTATATATTTATATATATATATATATATATATATATATATATATATATATATATATATATATGACTGTGTGATTCACATATGAAAAAATAAATATGTAAATAAAATAAAATAGAAATAAAAAAATATTACAAAAAATAGAAATAAAAATACTGTAAATACTTGAATAATGTGCTAATTAACCCTTTTATGCAAAATGTAGATCAATATGTCCTCTTTTCATGTCAGCTATTGTCATACATGTGTGAGACAGGTGCTGTAGATGTCCTGGAGGGAGGAGAGGGATACACCGACAGTCTTCTCCACTGCTCTCATGATGTGTTGGATGATATGGATTTGAAGCTATCCAGGAGAACAGCTGACAGAATCAGTAATTTTGTTTTACCAGGACCAGATGCATATTAACATGATACAAGATGCTTTATTGTCACTATACAAGTACAGTGAGACAGTGTTTGGAGCACATCCAGCAGATGCCCAAGAATAATAAAAATGTATTACAATAAAAAGTAAAACAATAGAATAAGTAGAATACTTGAATCCTCATGAAAAAACAAAGAAACAAACAAACAAAACGTAAGCATGCCAAAGTATGAAAGTGTTGAGGCCGAAGGATTTTCAGGCTTGTCTGTGAAAGAAAAGAGTCAAGACATTGACCGTTTGTCAAATAACAGACTTTTTTTTTTTAATTTTGTTTTTATTTTTGGTTGTTGAACAATTTTCCTATATATATAACAAATATAAATGGAACAATGATAATAACAATAACAAGCAGACCTCTTAGAAAAAGAAAAAAAAAAAAAGGAGAGAAAGAAAATAAAATTGGGCATCAACTATGTAAACGTAGTAATAATGTATAACACACTATACAGTATGTCATCTTTTAAAGGTTCAGTGATCGGATGTATCGTTCCCATTTCTCCCAATATCTGTTACATTTCTCGACAGACAATCTCAGTGAAAAAGTCATCCTCTCCATATCTTGAATTTCGTTAACCACATTAACCCAATCATGGAGTGAAGGTACATCTTTACTCAACCATTTCCTAGTAATCGCTTTTTTTGCTCCAGCCAGCAAGATAGACAAAAGATATTTTTGTGATTTAGGCAATTCACAAGAGATATATCCCAAAAATATTTCGATAAATCCATTTGACACAGTTAATCCAATGATGTTTTGAATTGTTGTTATCACTGTTGTCCAACAGGGTGCGATCTTCACACAGTCCCAGAATATGTGAAAATGTCCTGCTTTAGTATGTCCACATTCTCTCCAACAGTAGGCTTTTACGGGGTCGTTACACTGCTTACTTTTGATATGTGGTGTGACAAAAAAACGTGTTACAGTCTTCCATGCAAATTCCCTCCAAAAACCAGAACAGGTAGTAATCGTAACAGTTTTGCATATACCAAGCCACTCTTTCTCTGTTATTATGATATTGGCTTCATTTTCCCATGCTTCTTTAATATACATAGTAGAAATATTCTTAAGTACTTGTACACTTTTATACACTGTATAAAACCAAACCAAATCTGTTAAGGGTTAGGTAAAGATATTCCCAACTGACAGAATCAAATGCTTTTTCAGCGTCAAAACTAACTGCAACAGATTCTAATCTTTTCATGTTATAAATAAGGTGAAGAGCACGTCTAATATTATCGTGTGTTTGTCTGCCATGTACAAAACCACATTGATCAGCGTCCGTCAGTTCTGGAATCAGAACTTCGAGTCTTTTAGCCAATATTGTCGCAAATATGCGGTAATCAATGTTTAAAACAGATATTGGTCGATAAGAACCGCATTGTGTTTTGTCTTTACCAGGTTTGTGAATCACAGATATAACTGCTCTTCTCCAAGATGGTGGCATTTTTCCACCTTTTAGAATATAATTAAAACATTTTTTGAGACATGGGGTTATTTGATCTCTGAAGTATTTATACCATTCTGCTGGGTAACCATCTTCACCAGCCATTTTATTTCCTTTTAATTTAGAAATAACTTTATTGATTTCTTCCTCTGTTATTTCACTATTTAAAATGGCATTTTGTTCAGTTCCTATAGATGGTAAATCCAGCTGTGAAAGAAAACGATTTATAAATTGTGGATTCTGTAGATGTGGCTGAGCATACAGCTGTCGGTAGTATGCTACAAAAGATTTTTGAATACTCTTCAATTCATAGCACATTTTATTATCAGTAGGGTTCCTCACCCCGTTCACAAATCGATCCGTCTGTTGTTTACGTATTCTCCATGCAAGAAGTTTCTTTGATTTGGGGCCATTTTCATAATAGCTTTGTTTCATAAATTTGGCTTTCTTTTCTATTTGGTCCTCATATAATTTGTTCAAGCTATGTCTTGTTTCATCAATCCTTTTTAAAATGGCTTTGTCTTTATTTTGGGTATGTTCAATTTCTAATTTTTTCAGTTTGTCGAGTGTTTTTTTAATACTACATTCTTTTTCTTTTTTCTTTAATGAGGACCACATAATTAATTTACCTCTTAGCACTGCCTTTAAGGCATCCCATACAATGCTAGGAGAGGTCTCCTCATTGTTGTTATGGTCCATATAATCTTTAAACTCTCTTTTCGTGAAGTCTAAGAATTTTCCGTCTTTAAGGAGGCTCGTATTAAATCTCCATAGGGATTCTTTTCTATCATTATCTAAATGGAGTGTCAGACAGACTTCTGCATGGTCAGACACGTCTCTAACCCCTATGGTACATTTTATTATTCTGTGTCTATCCGACGTTGACATAAAAAAATAATTGTTGGGAAAGTGTAGGTACATGGACCCACAACAGGGGGCGCAAATGAACGGACAATGGAGGAAGTCAAATAACAACACTTTACTGTTGTGAAGGGGCACAACAAACACAACAGATTACAAGAATAGACAAAAAGCCAAATCACAAAAGGTGTCGTGTGGGCAGGCTCGAAGATAGAAGACGTCTGTCCAAAGTAGAACCGGAACCACACGATTTCCTCCGCCACCAGACCCCGGGAATACTGGAGCCGCCAAGTCCCGAACTCCCAGGTGGCCACTGCCTCCGCGTGTCGGACCTGGTACTGCTGGCGAGGAACAAAAAAACAATTAAATGTGGGCGCGTTTGCACCCAGCAATCCACACGGCAGGAAAACTACCTCCACCTCTCGTTGGAAAAAGAGTCTGCTATACAATGCACAAAAGTCACAAAAGGTTACTGTCGAAAGATCACACAGTCTGCTGAGAACGTTACCTTCCAGGTAGAGCGATATCTCGGCAAAGAGGTGGAGACGTCGTCCTGCTGATGTACCCCTGCTGATCAGGTGATTGGTAACAGCTGTTGCAGGTGATGCGACAGCTGTCACCCTGGCTGCTCCTGTGAGGCGGCTGCGCCCTCTGGTGCCTGGAGCCCGCACTCCAGACAGGGCGCCCTCTGGTGGTGGGCCAGCAGTACCTCCTCTTCTGGCGGCCCACACAACAATAATCCAGTCTTGAATGCATTTGATGAGAGTGTGAGTAAAATGTATAACTTTTTCCGGAAGGGTATAGATTTCTCCATACCCTAATACCTCCTATTAACCCTAATTCATTAAGCATTTTTTTTTATAAGGTTTGTTTCGGTTTGGAGCCTTTTGTTTTTACTAGAGGAATCGATGTAGGGGTTGAGACAAATGTTCCAATCCCCCGCACATATAAGTACTCCAGATGTTTCTGTGGCAATGAGGTCAAATATTCTCTTAATTTTATTCTTGTCTTTTCCTGGTGGTCTATATACGTTCAATAATGTTACTTCTTTGTTATCTATATGACCTTTTACTAATATGTAACATCCATCTTTATCACTTATCTGTGCGGTACACTGAAAATGTACTCTATTTGGTATTAAAATAGCTACTCCTCTTGAGCGTCCTTTATTAACGGAAGAATAATACATATTGTTAAAGCCCATTTTACGTATTTTCTCATGCTCCGTGGCCGAAAGGTGCGTCTCTTGCAAAAATATAATATCGTATCTTTCTCTTTTCATTTTTGCAATCACTTTGCTTCTTTTAATAGGGCTATGTAGGCCATTTACATTAAGAGTGACGACTGTATACTTCTGCTTATCTAACGTTGCCAAAATATAAATTATATCCTAATATATGCTCCAAATAACACAAAAGGGTCTGCTTAAAAAGAGAAAGAAAAGAAAAAAAAAAAAAAACATACGAACGTTGAACATATGTGACCTCCATTGGTGAAGGAAAAGTCCACCTTCAATGTTGAGAGGGAGTTTCCTATAAAAATAGGGGAACCCTCTCTGTGCTGTCCCTCCGCTCCTCTTGTCCATTATAACAGCAAAAGGTGAGGAAGCTCTTTCTCCAACGGTCCGTCAACCGTCTTTAGAACTCACTTTACAGTTCAGCTGTACTATTCTTCTTTACGTAGGTCGATGCGTTAGACTGTGTTCCGTTTAAATGCACTCAATCTTTCTTGGATACTCTTCATCAGCTCTCCTTTGCTCTGCTTCTTTGTCATTCGCATGAATTTAGGTCGCTTTGCTCCGGTGGGCGGTGCAACTGCCTCATCCATTGTATTTTCTGATCGTGATGGCAAAATCCCTCTTCTCTCCAGGTCCTTTGAAGCATCCTCCACATTGTTGTAACTAGCGCTGTCTCTGTCCGTGCCAAAGAGCACACGTAGTCTGGCTGGATGCAAAGTTTGGAAGCGGTAACCCTTTTCCTTGAGTGTTTTTTTCACATGGTTATAAGCTCTACGCTTGAACAGTATGTCACTTGGATAATCTTGGTCAAAGTAAATCCGTCTTCCACTGAATTGAATGTTGCCTTTACGCCACGCGGAGCAGAGCACTAACTCTTTCATCCTGTGTTCAAGAAAGTGGATCACGATGGATCTAGGATTAGCTCCATGTGGAGGCTTGGAGCTGAGTGAGCGGTGGCATCGCTGTATTGCCAAATTGGCTTCAGGGAGGTCGAGCTCTGCTTTTATAAAAGTTTCCATGAATGCTTGGATATCTGTTCCTTCAGCCTCCTCCGCAATCCCATGGATTCTAATATTATTTCTGCGTGTCTGAGATTCGATGCCCACCAATCTTGTTTGCAGATCCATCTGCAGTTGTAATGTGTGCTCCAATGCATCTTTAACATCAACATTGAACTCTTCCATGTCGGCCATTCTCTGCTCGACTTCCTCGACTCTCTGTGTAACGTTGTTTAAATCGGCGTTAAGCTCATCCATGCGATTTGCCATTTCTTCTCTGAAAGCGCTCACCTCGGCTTTAAGAAAGTCAATTTTGTCATTAAACTCTCTTTTAATGTCATCTTGAACATTTTTCAGCGCTGCCAAAATATTAGCTTGAATAGCATCCATGGTCATATTTTCAGCTAATTTACTAGCTTCATGGTTAGCTTCCGTGATCTCCGCAAGCGTACCTTCTCTGTCTTTCGCAGTTTCTTGTATAGTTGTTCTTATCTTCTTCTTATTGCCCCCTGACATTTTTATAAAACGTTCGTGTGAATTTTAGTAGTTTTTTGTCAGGGGGATGACGGACCGTCGTGGAGCTCAAAAGTTATGCTGTTACTCGGCTCCTCGTCATCCCGGAAGTCCAAATAACAGACTTTTTAATACGAAGTACTTCGGTCCTTTTCATTTGCAAGTCCTTGGGGGTCTCGGAGCCACATCCCACTGTGAGACTGTCTACATGGATCAGGAGTTCTTGGGGGTGCCAAAGCCATGTCCCACTGTGAGTCTGTTGACAGTGCTTCTTCTCGCATTGTGTCTGATCAGGGTTTTAGCAGGATAGTAGAGAAGCTTGAATCTTCGACTGGGTTGCTTGACTTGAGGACGTTTCGCTTCAAATCACAGAAGCTTCCTCAGCTAAAATTCTTGCTCTGGTAGTCTGACTTCTGTCTTGACTCTTGTAGAGAAGAATAAACCAGAAACCAACAAAAGCTGGAGTTTTAACGTAACCAGACCCCTCCTACCGAGAGGCCGACTGCTATAGGCTAGTGACTAAACAATAGCTCTAATTAGCACCTACTGTGCTGTAGTTAGCGCTCTCCTAATGATGGGATGGAAGCCTCCCCTGATGGCTCCCTTGACGACTCTCCTGATGACGTGAATGACTCATTACCATGAAAAAAAGACTGAAACTGCTTTGACCTGAGTACCCCATTGTAAACAGGGGACAAAGCGTGTCTGAGACCCGCCCCCCGTTTAAGGCTGGGTTACAACTGTTTTGCAAAGAATGCTTCCTTGACACCTCTCTCAAACCATTTCTTCTCTCTGGCTAAGACTTTAACTTCCTTGTCCTCAAACGTGTGGTTAGTGTCTTTCAAGTGGAGTTTTAGCAGGATGACACGGAGCCATTTGTATGACGAGGCAACCTAATGGTTTCATCAGATGTGTCACAAAAGGCTGTTTGATCAGTATCTTTCACACCAAGCAAGTTAGCATTTAAGTAACAGAAGGGTTACAGGCGGTCAAACAAACAGAACTTTAAACATTTGGTCAAATATTTAATAAAAAAGGAACATTTACTTTAATAGAAAAGCAATATTTATCTTTTTAGTTTCCACAAAAGTCAACTCGTTGTGCATTAAATTGATGCTCCGGATACACAAACACACAGAGGCCTTTTATTATATGGATAAATGCTGACAAAAGGCATCTGTCAACAAGCTGCTGTAAATAAATAAATTAACTGAAAATACCGGCATCTGCGGTGGCACATAAAGATGCCACAGGCAATACTGAGAGAAATACTGAAAACACCGGCATCTGCCTGCTACTAATAAAAACAGTATTTATATATATATCTATCTGTTATTAATTAATAATTGTTATAATGCAAAATAAATCAGTTTATTTTTGCATGTTAACAATTAAAATGTAAATATATTTCTACTGTTAAATTCACAGTTCACTTTCATTCCACATTTTACACATTTTTGCTGTCATTTAAATATGACTCCATTGTTTTCTTTTTACAGGTTTTATGTTGGCATTTCATAGGATTTCCCTGTTAATTTCAGACTTTTTTTGCAGTGTTGTTTCACTGGTTGGATCTGAATTTTACTTATTCTTGTCAATGCTCGCACCCTGGAGTCCTGTATTCACTTATGAACGAACAATTTTGAAAGCATTTTTTAATACTTGTATTTTTATTTTTATCTGTGATCTGCTTATGCTTTTAAATGTACACATCTGAAATAAATAAATGAACTGAAAACGCAGACGTGCCTCGGCAGGTAAATACAACACCAGCATGTGCCCCGGCACATAAAGATGCCACCAGCAGTGCCACAGGAAATGCTACGAGAAATACAAAAACAGCAGCAGCTGCCGCAACAGTATACAGATGCCAGCATTTTTTGATACTTGTATCTTTATTTTTCATCTCTGGTCTGCTTATGCTTTTACATGTACACGTCTGAAATAAATAAATCAACTGAAAACACTGACATGTGGTCTTCATTCACTTGTTATGAATGAACAATTTTGAAAGCATGTATTTTTATTTTTTCATCTGTGGTACACATCTGAAATAAATAAATCAATGCATTATGTATTTTTATTTTTTTCATCTCTGGTCTGCTTATGCTTTAAAAATGTACACGTCTGAAATAAATAAATCAACTGAAATCACCGACGTGCCACGGCAGGTAAATAAAACACCAGCATGTGCGCTGGCACATAAAGATGCCAACGAAACAGTAGCAGCTGCTGCGACATACGCAGATGCCACAGGAAGTGCTGAGACAAGATGCCGCTGCCGCAAAATGCACCTGCCCTTGCTGGCCTGTCGAGCGGACCGTGTGTTTTTCAAAAATAGACACACTGCTTTGCTTTAAATGCACAGGAAGTCAGATGATCAGCGTGGACCCACGTTCTCTTTAAAAGGCTTTATTTTTACTCTGTGTGTTGCGTTGGAAAGCTGTAGCGATCACTGCTAATTTGATTAGCTGTTATGCTCAAGTCGTCTACTGTTTTTTTCGGGGGGGGGGGGGGACGTTGCAGCGCCACACACAGGCCTAGCACATTTCATGCAATGTTAAACAAAGCTTCGAGGCATGGAATTTACCTTGAACATTTTTTGAAATCGAATTATTTTAGTTACTTGACTAAAAGTTTCAGCCCTAAAATCAATCACTGTCGAGCTAAATGAGCGTTTATATTCATCAATTGTTTGATCTGTTATTTTTACCAAATAAAGCGACAGTTTTTAATTGTTGCTGCCATAACTGCAAGAAAAGTTTCAACTTTAAGTAACTTTGATTTTTTTTTTTTTTTTAACTATCGAGTAATCGCAGGAAATAGGTTGAGGGGAGGGGCCTCAGAAACATCTCAAAATCAGAGAGGTTGGGAAGCTAATGGGACGATATGAACAGCATAACAATGGATCTTTACCCTTCTTTAAAAGCAGTGAGATGCCAATGGATCTTTACCCTTCTTTAAAAGCAGTGAGATGCAAGTCTTGTTCAGGGTTTGGGGGAATATGTCAGTGTTGAAAGATTCAGTAAACATCTCTAGCATAAATGGGCCCAGCTGCTTCCAAAATACTTAGAATTCAGCTGGGAAGCCATTTGGGCCAGGGCTTTTGTCACTTTGTAGGGATTTAGCTGCAGTTTCAAGCTTGAGTGCTGTGGTGGGATGCTCCAGTTCTTAGTGACATTCTGATCAAGGGCTGGGATATTAATGCCACTAAAGAATGACACCATACATTACCTGATTGACTTGAAACTTCATGTGTAATGAGGGTCAGCCCCTTAACACACCTGGCCCCTCTGTTTGTACACTGAGCGCCCCCTAGTGGATGAACTATCAACATGTCATAACTATTCCATGCAACCCTCTGCATTCGTTTTTTTTTTTTTTCTTTTCTTTTTTTTTTCGTAGCCTCACAAAATTCGGAACACACATTTGCCATGTTAGGACACACAAAAAAGTCTCTTAACGTCATGGTGAAATGTCAACAGGAGGTCAGCCATTTTGACTTAGATTTTGAGGTAATTTTTGCCATTTTTGGACATTTGAACAAACTCGTCCTAGGGATTTCATCCAATCATCTCCAAATTTGGTCCACATCATCATGACCCCATGGTGATCAAAAGTTACCAAAAGAATTTCTGTAGGTCAAAAGGCATGGCTGCAAGGGTTCGTCAAATGCCGTTTCAATTCAAACAGCTGTCATGCCCACATACTTCATAGTTCCTTCAGACTTGCTGGACATGATGAGGGCTCCGCCCTGAACGTCTGCATATATTAACTTCCCACCTCCGCCATAGCGCCCCCTGGTGGTAACAGGAAATGTCCTATTTTTACTTTAACAGGTACTGATGTCACATAGTTAACCCCATCAACTTCATTCCACTTCTGAAACATGCAGAACAAGTTAGTGAACGTAGGCGATGATCGCTGTGCAGTTACAAGTAACGGCGTCCGTGTGGCGGCGTGCCGAATATCGCCCCTTCGCCATGAAATTACGTTCTTCCTCAATAACGCCCCCTTGAAACTTTCAAAACCCCTCCCCATAGGGGTTTTTTGTAGTAGGGAGATGAAAATTGGTACACATGTGTGACTTGCATTGACGTACAAAAAAGTCTCTTGCACCATTGGTCTACTCCAAACAGGAAGTCGGCCATTTTGAATTTCCTTGTCATTTTGGCGTGATTTCCTCCTAGGAATTTTGTCCAATGCATTTCAAATTTCTTTCAGAGCATCTTGAGATGATACAGATCAAAAGTCATCAAAAGCTTTTCTCTATGTCGAAGGGTGTGGCCGCTATTTCACCGCCATTTTGACCCTTCGCCATGGAACATCAAGTCATGATAACTCCTTCATGCTTTGCCTGATTGACTTGAAACTTCACGTGTGATGACAGTTGAACACACCTGACCCCTCTGTCTGTGCTCTGAGCGCCCCCTAGTGGATGAACCATCAACTTATAACGCCTTCATGCATTACCTGATTGACTTGAAACTTCACATGTGTAATGAGGGTCATCCCCTTAACACACCTTGCCCCTCTGTTTGTGCACTAAGCACCCACTAGTGGATGAACCATCAACTCATCATAACTCCTTGATGCATTACCTGATTTGCTTGAAACTTGAACTGTGTGATTGTCTGCCCCATACACACCTGACCCCTCTATTTGTGCTCTGAGCGCCCCCTACTGTATGACCCATCAATGTGTCATAACTCCTTCATGCATTACCTGATTGAATTGAAACTTCAGGTGTGATGACGGTTGGCCCCTGAACACACCTGGCCCATCTGTTTGTACACTGCGCACCCCCGAGTGGATGAACCATCAACATGTTATAACTTCTTCATGCATTGTGTGATTTGCTTGAAATTTGAACTGTGTGATGAGTGGTTGCCCCTGTATGCACATGCCCACATTTAGTCACAAGGGGCCGCGCTGGTCTGGGTAGGCAGTCGCGCGGAACGAGGGCCCTTATATGACTGCTTGCAGTCCTAGTTTTTTTTTTTTTTTCCTTTAAATCTGGCACAACTGTGTAGCTATAAATGACTTCCCTTCCCTGTTGGCCAGTTGGATATCTGCTTCAAATTTAACCAGCCGTTTTACCAGCTCCAGGTTCTCATCAATAACTGACTGGTCTGTCCTTCTGGACCGAAGGAGTTGACATTGAATTTGCAGTTTGTCAGTTTGTCATGCAGCAATGAGTGCAGCTCCTTTCTTCACTGCTTCTTGGAAAACCCTCTGCGGCATGGAACAAGTCAACACGTCCATCTGACTCATGATTGCAGCTCGGCTGGAAGATGTTGGACAAAGTAATCATGTCTGCGTCCTAAAGCTGATGATAATAATCTTCCCCTCTGGAGTGACTCTGCTCAATATCACAGTTCCTGGAACAATCTCATCTTATTATTGCATCTTATGAACTTCTGCTGGTAATAACAGCTGTGGGTGTGCATGTCGGTGAACATATATCCATAATAATCTGGTCACACATGCACTCCACTGATGCACTGGTCAGGGGAGCCTGGTTTACATGTAATGAGTCCATGGGTTGGATGTCATAAGACAACCATTTGTGTGATACAACAGGATCTCGAAAGAGTATACCATAGTGCTCGCCATGCCACCCCCCACCCACCGATTCGGGAGCTGCTGCTCTTCAAATGTGCATTAATCATTCGAGTCGGCTTTGAACCACATTCTGGGCATTTGAATGAGATTCTTACATGGCTGTACGAATGCAGCTCGAATTCTGTTTGCTTTGCCAATTTGTGTGATTCCTATGGCGTTCCTGCTCTAGTGTGATGGGGTCCTTAAGCAATTCTGTTGGGGAGGTCTTCCCAGCTATGGACAGTAGTGATATACCTCTGTGATTGTCGCAGGACTGTCAGTTCCCTTTATGTTTGTACAGGTGGGTGATAGAGGTGTCTTTAAACTCTTTAGGGAGGATGCCTTTGTCCCAGAGTGACACAAATAATTCTGTCAACTTCTGAATGAGTGTAGGACCACTGGCCTTGTATGTTTATGCTGGGAAGGCACCTGAACCAGGGCTTTGTTACAGGACAATTGCTTGATGGCATGATGGCATTTCCAACCTCAGCTTCAGTTGTTGGAGTGTCTAGGTCAGTATTCATCTCTACCTGTGGTAGGTGTGAAATAGCAGCTTCATTGATAGATAATGGGTGGTTTAGAACTCCATTGAAATATTCAGCCCATCTGTCCAAGATCTTCATGCAAGAGTGTTGTGCCATCAGCACTTTTGAGCGGTACAGTGCCTAAGTGGACCGTGTTGTAAACAGCTTTCAGTGAGTCATAGAAGCACCTTAAGTTATGTCTGTCAGCATAACCCTGCATTTCTTTGGCTTTAGAGTTCAGCCAAGCATCCTGCATCTTAGTTCTGTCTGAGGCGTTTGACGACTTCTGTTGAAGGCTGCTTTCTTGGCTTAAAAAGTTGCGTCATTTTGGTGAGCAATGTGGCATTTGTGCTTCTCTGCAACAAGTTCCTTTATGTTCATAATTTTTGTCGAACCAGTCTGTTTTCTGGTTGCTGTGCCAAGATGCTCACTGACTGCAGCATACAGTTAGTCACGTAAGGGTAATCCAGTCCTCTTCCACACTTGCATTGCCAAACTGTAGGTCAACCAGCTTGTTGTTCAGATCAAGTTCATAATGTAACAATTGAAGCTTTAGTTCAGAATTTTTGAAGATTTTGAGATTGGAATAACAGCATGAACATCCTCAAATCATCAGACACAAGGAGGTTATTTACATTTTATATTTCGGGGGCGGTGTCGGTACATGACTTTCTCTGTCGCTCTCAGCTAACAGAGCTAGCAGCCAGCAAAGCGTGAAGTTGGTGTTCTGTCGAATTATGCATCTCATCACATAAATCAACAGTTACGCATCCTGACTATGTTTCGCATGCATGCGCAGTTGTACGGAGGACCGGAATGACATTCAACAGGAATGACATCTCATCAGACCACAGGTCAGGGTGCGGAGTAATACATTCAAATGTGAAACTGTCTAATATTTTGCCACCTTTATTCTGATATTATAAGGTCTGAGACCTCACACGATTACCAATCAGATTTGTGGAAAAAAATGTAATTGGATTAGAATACCTAATAAACAATGATCCCCAAACCACATAATTTGCTTGCTGAGCGAAGGGAAATTGTGGTTTCTTGTGGAGCGAAAAGCAATCAGTTTTGAAAGTTGTGTGATATTTTCCGTGCTTGGAGTGGGTTCTTAGTGTGTGTCGTGGAGTGTTTTAGAGTGTGTGATGTAGTTGTTTTATTTATTTAGTACGTCAAAATAATGAGGTGTCTGGAATAGGATTGGGTATCGAGAACCGGTTCTTTTCCGTTATCGTTAAGAAATTATTTGATCCACCAACATCAATAGCCCTTTTTCTCAACGATTCCCTTATCGGTCCTACAGAGCGGCCATTGTTTTTAAGGGTGTTTGTCGGGAAAATGATAATTTCTCTACCTTGATTACAGACCCTTCAGCGGGTCTGTACTCAACCGCTTCTGCAGCGCGATTCCTCTTTGAAGCTTGACCTAATGAAGCAGTGCTTTGATCCACTGCTTCATTGGTTCTTTGATTCGCTGCTCCTCAGAAGCGGCAAGTCCGCTTCTTAATCCCTCTCAAAGCCATTAAAACATGTCAATCGTGATTCACTTTTGTGTGGATTAAAGTCATTAACTGGGATGCTTGTCTTGTTGCAGTCAAGAAACAAGAATCATCCTCCGTTCCGTTGGCACAGCTCCAAACGCTGCGTGGCTCTCTGCCGAGACAGAGTCCAGTCGGAATTTATTACCTCGAGAATGAATCGCTGCTTTAAATACAATGACACCTCTTTCCAAACATTATAATACAGACAAACTACAATCGACTAAAACGTTTTTTTCCTCCCAAAATGAGACGTCCTGCATTCTTTATGAATTACATCCTGACAGATGTATGGAAGTACATTCATGCCAATAATGTCTGAAAGGAAATGCTTTTGACAAAAACTACAGATTTTGTTTATTTCTATTTATGTGCAGAGATCAAGTATCCACCATGTAGAGTTTATTTATGTCCAGAGTTTAAGGATCCAGTGACCAATTTCATATTTATTTACTTAAGACTCAATAAAATGTTGACATAGAAAACCTGTAAAGCCTACTTTTAGTACACAGATTCACAAGTAGTATCGATAAGGAATCGGATTGATAAGCGGAATCGATAATGGTATTGATATCGATAAAATCTTATCTATACCCATCCCTAGTCTGGAACAACGTGTCAAGTATCTGCTTTTTTTTTTTAACTGCATTAAGACGGTTGAAGTGCGGAGTGCGTCATCAGAGTCTGAACCAGAGGGTGATCAGTCTGATGCAGTGGACTTTATTGTTCTGGTCTGGATGAACAGCGGGTGGATCCACCGATCTGTGCGCACAGATCGCACAGTGGATTGGTCCGCACGCTTCTCTTTCCATCTTCTCCAGGACTCAGGCGCTGCAGAACTCTGCTCCAGGACCAAGTCCTGGAACACAGCAGAGTGGAGACACACACTGCCCCAGCAGTAAGCAGGCTCCTGTGGCTGAGAACACAGGATTCCAGGTCAAGACTTTCTCCCCCAAAGTCCAAAACGCATTTTTCTATTGTTTTCTTTGTTTGTTTTCGTTAAAAATAAGTTTACTTAGTTTAACTTTTCTGTATAACCAAACTGGGATGTGAAGCAATATCTCTTTTGAATGTAATTTCTAAACTCGGCATTAATGGGTCTGTTTGGGGTTCTAGCTTTAAAATTGGGTTAGTTAGGATGAGGGAAGTCAAAAGTATGAAAATGATTATAGCTCTTGTGGTTAGTAATCTTATCAAACAAACATGTAGGTTGTGATATCAATTTTGATTAAGGCAAAGAGAAGGTGAAAATGTGCAAAAGAAATTCAAATAATACACATTAAGGGGTACAAATAAATTGGGGAGGGGGAGATCAGGGTGAGAAAATAGTAATTAAAAAACCCTCTGGAATGCATCCCTGGGCATCGAAAACCCCAAAAAGACCCCTCCCCCCAGTATTTCAGATCCTGGCTACAGGACTGAGATTTTAATTGGAATTGAATTAAAGTAAAAGCTCTAGAAAAGCTGTCCTCTTAAAATGTGTTTATCATGAAGTAAATAATGTGTAGGTAAAGCCTTTCTATAATATAACCCCTGGCAAAAATTACGGAATCACCGGCCTCGGAGGATGTTCATTCAGTTGTTTAATTTTGTTTAAAAAAAGCAGATCACAGACATGACACAAAACTAAAGTCATTTCAAATGGCAACTTTCTGGTTTTAAGAAACACTATAAGAAATCAGGAAAAAAAATTGTGGCAGTCAGTAATGGTTACTTTATTAGACCAAGCAGAGGGGGAAAAAAAATATGGAATTACTCAATTCTGAAGAATAAATTATGGAATCACCCTGTAAATTTCCATCCCCAAAACTAACACCTGCATCAAATCAGATCTGCTCGTTAGTCTGCATCTAAAAAGGAGTGATCACACCTTGGAGAGCTGTTGCACCAAGTGGACTGACATGAATCATGGCTCCAACACGAGAGATGTCAATTGAAACAAAGGAGAGGATTATCAAACTCTTAAAAGAGGGTAAATCATCACGCAATGTTGCAAAAGATGTTGGTTGTTCACAGTCAGCTGTGTCTAAACTCTGGACCAAATACAAACAACATGGGAAGGTTGTTAAAGGCAAACATACTGGTAGACCAAGGAAGACATCAAAGCGTCAAGACAGAAAACTTAAAGCAATATGTCTCAAAAATCGAAAATGCACAACAAAACAAATGAGGAACGAATGGGAGGAAACTGGAGTCAACCTATGTGACCGAACTGTAAGAAACCGCCTAAAGGAAATGGGATTTACATACAGAAAAGCTAAACGAAAGCCATCATTAACGCCTAAACAGAAAAAAAAAACAAGGTTACAATGGGCTAAGGAGAAGCAATCGTGGACTGTGGATGACTGGATGAAAGTCATATTCAGTGATGAATCTCGAATCTGCATTGGGCAAGGTGATGATGCTGGAACTTTTGTTTGGTGCCGTTTCAATGAGATTTATAAAGATGACTGCCTGAAGAGAACATGTAAAGTTCCATAGTCATTGATGATATGGGACTGCATGTCAGTTAAAGGCACTGGGGAGATGGCTGTCATTACATCATCAATAAATGCACAAGTTTACGTTGATATTTTGGACACTTTTCTTATCTCATCAATTGAAAGGATGTTTGGGGATGATATCATTTTTCAAGATGATAATGCATCTTGCCATAGAGCAAAAACTGTGAAAACATTCCTTGCAAAAAGACACATAGGGTCAACGTCATGGCCTGCAAATAGTCCGGATCTTAATCCAATTGAAAATCTTTGGTGGAAGTTGAAGAAAATGGTCCATGACAAGGCTCCAACCTGCAAAGCTGATCTGGCAACAGCAATCAGAAAGTTGGAGCCAGATTGATGAAGAGTACTGTTTGTCACTCATTAAGTCCATGCCTCAGAGACTGCAAGCTGTTATAAAAGCCAGAGGTGGTGCAACAAAATACTAGTGATGTGTTGGAGCGTTCTTTTGTTATTCATGATTCCATAATTTTTTCCTCAGAATTGAGTGATTCCATATTTTTTTCCCTCTGCTTGGTCTAAAAAAGTACCGTTACTGACTGCCACAATTTTTTTCCTGATTTCTTATAGTGTTTCTTAAAGCCAGAAAGTTGCCATTTGTAATGACTTCAGATTTGTGTCATGTCTGTGATCTGCTTTTTTTTCTACTAAATTAAACAACTGAATGAACATCCTCCGAGGCCGGTGATTTCATAATTTTTGCCAGGGGTTGTATGATACTGCATTAGAAAAGAGTAGCAATAGTTAGAGAGTGAAATATAATCTTGTTCAGCAGGAGAACAATTTGCTGTTAACTTAGCTGTCTCCACTTTGTTTTACTGTAAATCCTAGGCCATGATCGCAAAAGGGTTTCTATAAAAAATGAACAGCTTATGATTTGATGTGGGAAAAATTTTAGTCAGAAGACATTTTTATGTTTCTATTTTTATTTTTGCTTTAATCCTTGTACAGTGTTGTCTGAGTCATGGGTGTTTATTTTAGGCTTGCGCCCCTGCCCCTCATGCCCTGAAACTCTTCCATATTCCTTGAATCACTTAATGATGTTATGCACTATAGATGGAGAAATATGCAAGTCCCTACTCATTTTTCTTTGAGGAACATTGTAAACTTATCATTATTTTTCTCACATTTGTTGACAAACAACTGAAGTTTGTCTGCCCATTTTTTTTACCTTAAAGGCAGCATTTCATGCATACTGTTGATGTATCAAAATCATTATTGCAAAATCAATTGTTGATACTGCCTAAAAAAAAAGTTGGGATGGGATTACCAAAAAAAAAAAAAAAAAGTTGGGATGGGGGCAGTTTAGGACTGAACAGTCCTAAATTTCCTCTATCCCAACCTTTTTGTTGTTTTTGAGTGTGTTGCGCACCTGAAATACAGCAATGGATGCATTATTGTACTGCAGTGTAATATTGTATTCCAAAGGAAATTAAGTTGACCACACAAAAACTATATGCTGGGTTCCTACTGCCTGCAGTGAAATAGAAATCAGAAGAAATTAGAGCACTGCAGAATTTTTTATTTATTTTTTCTCTTAATTTGTGACATTCACAGTGTCCCAACTTTATCAGTTTTGGGGATGCAATTTAACCACCCGGAAAATGACAATGCTGAACCACCAGTGTCCCGTTAACCATAAATTTATTGTAATGTAATTTTAACCAATCTACATCTGACATGTTAGTTATTTTCTTCAACATGAAATACATCTTCACATTGTTTTTACATAATAATATATAATAACATATTATATAATTAAATCACACACCATGAATCAAATATTTAAATTTCACAAAGCTTATCACTCCTTGTTTCATCTATATGTGTTACAGTGCATCTGTATCTTGATTGATTGTACCAAATGGAGCATTTATTTCCACTCAGGGACAAGAGTTAACAATTTCAAAATGAAATTTTAACAGATGCCATTAATATAGTTCCAGAAGAAGACACTGATTTCATTTATACTTAATATACCTAGAAACACATTGGGCATCTCTAAAATGTTTGCAGCGCGCTTCAGTAAAAGGGTGTTGACTTGTATTTTTGTCCTGTGTCCAGGCTCTAGTGTCCCCTCTCCTTCTCTTCCGTCCTCTTCCAACTTCAGACCTGCATTCAGTGACTTTGGCCCACCTTCCATGGGGTTTGTGCAGGTATGTCATCTGTGCTTACTCGAGTTAAAGATCATGGGGGCTGTCTATCATAGGGTCATAGACAAACAAACACATTCACACCTTTGCCTACGGTCAATTTAAAGTTCCAAGTCATCTAACCTGCATATCTTTGGAAGTGGGAGGAAGCCGGAGCACCCAGAGGGAACCCACACAAACACAGAAAGAACATACAAACTCCACACAGAAAAGCCGCAGGTGGGAAGTGATCCCATGACCTTCTTGCTGTGAGCCAACAGTGCTAACCACTAACCCACCATGCTGGTCCTCTGTGACACATGTGGGTAAAATACATGATAAATACTTTCGATACCAAACTAACTTGCTGTAATAACTGTTGCTGTTAAATGCTCTTAAATGTGGGAGTTTCTGCTTTTACAATGTCACGCACAAAACGCTGGTTGTCTTTAATGATTGTTAATTAATAGCCACTTGGAACTGACACACTTAAAATATTTTAAAAATGTTGATTCACTGTGTTTTTCATGTAGAGTTTAATGCTGTGTTTACACATACAACCCCTGGCAAAAATTATGGAATCACTGGCCTCGGAGGATTCAGTTGTTTAATTTTGTAGAAAAAAAGCAGATCACAGACATGACACAAAACTAAAGTCATTTCAAATGGCAACTTTAAGAAACACTATAAGAAATCAGGAAAAAAATTGTGGCAGTCAGTAATGGTTACTTTTTTAGACCAAGCAGAGGGAAAAAAAAAAAATGGAATCACTCAATTCTGAGGAAACAATTATGGAATCATGAAAAACAAAAGAACGCTCCAACACCACTAGTATTTTGTTGCACCACCTCTGGCTTTTATAACAGCTTGCAGTCTCTGAGGCATGGACTTAATGAATGACAAACAGTACTCTTCATCAATCTGGCTCCAAGTTTCTCTGATTGCTGTTGCCAGATCAGCTTGCATTTCCTTTAGGCGGTTTCTTACAGTTCGGTCACAGACGTTGACTCCAGTTTCCTCCCATTCATTCCTCATTTGTTTGGTTGTGCATTTTCGATTTTTGAGACATATTGCTTTAAGTTTTCTGTCTTGACGCTTTGATGTTATGCCTTTAACAACCTTCCCATGTTGTTTGTATTTGGTCCAAAGTTTAGACACAGCTGATTGTGAACAACCAACATCTTTTGCAGCATTGCGTGATGATTTACCCTCTTTTAAGAGTTTGATAATTCTCTCCTTTGTTTCAATTGACATCTCTCGTGTTGGAGCCATGATTCATGTCAGTCCACTTGGTGCAACAGCTCTCCAAGGTGTGATCACTCCTTTTTAGATGCAGACTAATGAGCAGATCTGATTTGATGCAGGTGTTAGTTTTGGGGATGAAAATTTACAGGGTGATTCCATAATTTATTCCTCAGAATTGAGTGAATCCATATTTTTTTTTCCCTCTGCTTGGTCTAAAAAAGTAACCGTTACTGACTGCCACAATTTTTTTTCCTGATTTCTTATAGTGTTTCTTAAAGCCAGAAAGTTGCCATTTGAAATGACTTTAGTTTTGTGTCATGTCTGTGATCTGCTTTTTTTCTACAAAATTAAACAACTGAATGAACATCCTCCGAGGCCGGTGATTCCATAATTATTGCCAGGGGTTGTAGGCAGGACGCGTTACAAATATCATATTTGCGTCATTCTTGGCACGTTCCTGACATTCTTAACGTGACTTAACGCATCTGAATAGGTTTCTTAATAGTGCATGTTGGTGCGTGATATTCATGATTTTCGTGGAGTATATTTTTGGCTGTCAAAAAAATCTGCCACAAATCTCACGCACCACCCTCATTTTGCCTCGTGTCGTGGAGGTCGCAACTGAGCATGTTGATCCGTCTTGATTAGTGGTGATCCTTAATCGAGCGGGACAGCGTTCTTCTCTGACGTGCGCACAATTAAACCCTGCTGCACCACATTCAGTTTCATTGCTGCAGTATGCTGAAGAAGGACAGTGACGCCAAGTTGGCTAAAAGTCTTGTTCCAATACTCCTCAGCATGCTCCTGCAGGTGTTCCACCTGCTGCTGCTGCATGTGCCTGATGTTTGGGAAAACGAGCGAGACGAGAGCCATGTGGAGCCACACAGCCACACTGACTCTCTCCGTCTCTTCATTCTCTCTGTGCCACTCCATGGCACAGAGCCCAACTAAGCATGCAATCACAAAGTTCTGCTGTGAATTTTGAGGAGCAAACTGGAGCGATCTGAATTGTTCAGCAGCTGATGGATGAATATGGGTGTGTTTGGAGACCATTCGCCTCATTCACAACGTGACAGAACGTAGCGATGTGCTGTTAACGCACAGTAGCGCGGAACAGTGCGGAACATTATTCTTGACCATGCGTAATGGTTCCTGATAATTCGCCAGCAACACGTGCCACTAATCGTAATGTCTGGCAACAGGTTGCAGCAGTTCCTGAGGACACCTGACGTCTCTGCCACAAATCATCACATTCGTGATCGGCGGCCAAGAATGTATACTTCGTGGCATTTGTGACTTGTCGTCGTTATGTGTAAATGCAGCATTCAGTGGACAGATTTAAGAATGAAATAGTATTGGATCCAGTTAAATTAATGGGTCATATTGTGAAAAAACCTTTATATTTTCATGTTTGATATTTAATGTTCAACATCTCCAAAGTCCCATAATTCTGAGCATTTTTACAGATATTCTCCAGATTTAAATACAATTTATGTCAGCTTGTTTAACACCTCTGTGACATATGTAACAGAAATGAATTTCAAAATACATTTTGTTGTACAGCAGTAAGTCATACTCTGTGTTTTCATGATGCCCCATTTTTGCAAAGTTCATAGACTGCACAGTTCATTTTTATACATTACAATATTACTGTAATTGTGTTTAAGAGTGATTTTTTTTTTTCTTAATGGTTTGTTTCTGAGAATCTGCGATTTGAGGGGTTTTCAAAAAATACACGGAAATAAATGCAACTAATTTACAATAATTAATCTTTTAATAGCTTTTTTTTTAATCACCTGACAGCACTAATGTATATCGTATTCATTAGGGTGGTCCTCCACAGTATGCCAAATATAAAAATATGACTTTCTTAAGGTGCTTCAGCAGTGCCAATAAAACATTACTCATTTTGCTATGGAAGCTGCAAAGGGACCACGACTCAATTTGGTTTATCTCCACAGTCACACAGCAGCGTCCACAGCATTCAATAAAGTTAATGACGAACATTATCACTAAATACTATTATAAATATGCAAGTCTGCAGTCCTCAATTAACTTACTACGTCCTGAGTGTACTTACACATGCGGTGATGACAATAATGTTACAGGTCCAGTCAAGTGCTGTCACATGACTGCAAAGCCTGTATTAAAGCAGAAAACTCTGGCATTCATGGAAGCTTCAAACGTTTCTACCTGTTTAATCCAGGCAACTCTGCAGTTAAATAATCCAATAAGATAAAAATTCCATAATTTTCCTATGAGCCTCTAACTGAAAACAGTGGAACATCCGGACTGACACTATCAACACTTGAAGTCAGTTTTTTTCCGTGTTCACGTCCAGAACCATTGTATGTTCTCACTGTGTCCCATTCCCACACTTAAAACAGTAAACAAACATCCAGGCAGCAGGAAAGATCTCTGTCTGAATCCCCCTCAAGTTTTGAACACGCACAAAACTTTCTGACAAACTTTGACAACATCAGCTAATAAGGAACTAATTTAATAGATGGGAAAAAGGATTTTTGTCAGACAAAAACAAACTGATAGTAGCTCCTTTACTGTGTGACTGGGGCTTGTAAATAGCCACATTGTCATAGAACATTTCCTGTTTCTTGCACAAAACCCTTTCACAATAAGAGCACAGGATAAACAGATGGCGTCATCACAAATCAGACAAGAGATGAGGAAAAACAGTAGGGGGGTCACGGAATTACAGTGAAATTACACACACACCGTGCACACGGAAAGTATACACAGTGCTTCACTTTCCACATTTTATGTTACAGCCTTATTCCAAAATGAAGTAAAATTTTTTACTCTCAAAATTCTACTCACAACACCCTACAATGACAACATGAATAGGTTTTGTGTGTGTGTCTGTGTGTTTTGTTTTTGTTTGTTTTGCAAATTTAATACAAACAAAGAAATCACGTACATGTTGTGAAAGTGTAGTGACACGGACCCACAACAGGGGGCGCAAATGAACGGTCAATAGATGAGCCAAAAAGTAACAATTTAATGTTGTGAAATGTGCACAACGAAATACAGACAATCTCAGAATATAATTACAGTCAAATCACAAAGGTGACGTGTGGGCAGGCTCGAGGATAGAAGACGTCTGTCCTGAGAAGAGCCGGAACCACACGATTTCCGCCGCCACAGAACCTGGTGAATACTGGAGCCGCCAAGGCCCGAATTCCCAGGTGATCACCGTCCCCGACTGTCGGATCTGGTACTGCTGGCGAGAACAAAGACAGTCAAGTGTAGGTGTGTGCACACCCAGTAACAACAACGGTGGGAATGCCACCTCCACCTTTCACTCAATGTGTGTTGCAGCGATCCCTCAGAGGAAAAAGAGTGCCATCCTGCACAGCCTCCACAAACGAAGGACCGGTACTCCTGCAAACACTCACAATAGACAGATTCAGAAAATACCACAAAGGCTGAGGATATTACCTCCAATGAAGTACGATATCTCGGCAACGAGGTGGAGATGACGTCTGGTCTTTATGGAGTGAGATGATGTTGAGTAGATGGGTGACAGCTGTCAAGAGATAATGAGTGACAGCTGTCACCCCCGGCTGTGTCCGTGGCGGCAGCGCCCTCTCGTGCCTGAAGCCCGCACTTCAGGCAGGCCAGCAGTACCTCCTCTTCTGGCGGCCCACACACAACAGTACATATGCATTCACACTCAATTCTTTGTTGATACATCTTTGGATGCATCTCGAATCTTCTTGAATATGATGCCACAAGCTTTGCACACCTATCTTTTGGCAGTTTTGTCCATTTCTCTTTGCAGCACCTCTCAAGCTCCATCAGGTTGGATGGAGAGTGTCAGGGTACAGCTATTTTCAGATCTCTCCAAAGATGTTAAATCAGATTCAGGTCTGGGCTCTGGCTCCTGCCACTCAAGGACATTCACAGCATTGCCCTGAAGCCATTCCTTTGATGTCTTTGCTGTGTCCTTAGAGTCAAAGATGAACCTTCACCCCAGTCTGATGTCAAGAGTGTTCTGGAGCAGGCTTTTATCCAGGATGTCTCTGTACATTGCTGCATTCATGTTTCCCTCAACCCTTACTAGTCTCCCAGTTCCTGCTTCTGAAAACATCCCCACAGCATGATGCTGCTACCACCATGCTTCACTGAAGGGATGGTGCCTGGTTTGAAATACATGATACACAGATACTTTATTATGGCTGACAAGGATGTAATAAAACCATCTACGTTTATTTGTCTGTGTTACTAGGATTACCTTAAAACTGCTGCATGGATTTTGGTGAAATTTTCACCACAGATAGTTATTAGTCCATAGAAGTTTGATGATCCAGATTCTGGCTCAGGATTTCACTTTATAGGCTTTTAAGGAACGCGCCAAAACTACTGCATTTTTCTTTTTTTTTTTTTTTTTTTATGAAATTTTCACCATAGATAGATATTAGGCCATAGAAGGCACTTTTACATTTTGGAGGTGATCCAGATTCTGGATCAAGATTTCACTTTATATAGGCTTTGAATAATTCCATTAAAACTACTTCACGGATTGTCACCAAATTTGCACCACAGAGCAAATAATAAGTATTTGAGCCACAATAGAATTTGCAAGTTTTCCCACCTACAATGAATGGAGATGTCTGTAATTTTTATCAAAGGTACACTTCAACTGTGAGTGACAAAATCTGGAAAAAAAAAAAATCAGCTATTAAGGCTAGGTGTCTGCCTTTCCAAATCATATCCAATCAACTGAATTTACCCCAGGTGGATTCCAGTTAAGCTGTAGAAACAACTCAAGGATGATCCATGGAAACACGATGCACCTCAACTTAATTTTGAGCTTCATGGCAAAGGCTGTGAATACTTGTATACATGTGATTTCTTAGTTTTTTATTATTGTTTTCAATAAATTTGCAAAAAAAAAAAAACAACAAAATAAAACTTTTTTACATTATCATTATGAGGTATTTTTGATAAAAAAAAAAAAAAAAATCACTCTGCTCAGTGCGCCGCTCTCGTTGGAGCGACATCTCTATTTTGGCATTGTGGGACAGCTCGCCGGACTACTTTCGCCTGACCCAGCGCTGAATTTGCTGACATCAGAAGATGTTGCTGTGTGAGTATATACTTACAATCATTTAGGTGTAAAAACACACAAAATGCACAGGTTCTTGTGCCAAATATACTCCATATGTTTTTGTTACCCATGAAAACGCACTGTCATTGCAAACAGAGCATTGTTGGGGAATTACTTTTTGCATGGGAATTCATCAAGCATGTCCGTCGCGGGCGCGTACTAACACAGAATATACAAAAACTGTATAGTTGTTTGGCCAAAACGAGAGCGTTCACTTTTAGTTTGCCATAAGCTAAGCGAGTGGTGTTCATGAGAGTATGGAGAAAAAAAAACAATTTCATCCATTTTGGAAAAACACTGTAACATAAAATGTGGAAAATGTGAAGTGCTGTGAATACTTTCTGGATGCACCGTACATTATTTTAGGCAAACACACAACTAGTTAAGTGTTTGGAGACACTTAACACACAGCATAAAAAGAACACAAATTGACTATTCAAAATTAACTACACCAAACTTTGTAATTGTTCATTTTAAGCAATGGTAAAGTTTGTTTTTTATTGGTCTCCATACTTGATATGTAAATTCATGATAACTACTGAAATTATGCATTTTTCCTGACTTTTTTTTTTTTTACATAAACAGCCTGTCAAAGTGTCTCAAGGGTCAACCTACAGTGAACTTCTCTCAGTCATTGAGGAGATGAGCCGTGAAATCAGGCCTACATATGCTGGAAGCAAGAGCGCTATGGAGAGGCTAAAGAGAGGTTAGACATATGTGTAAAAAGAAAAAATGCCTGTTGTCTTTTCCCTCTGTGTATGTTTGTGTATTTAACTGTTTATAAAAAGGTGATGTCTGCCTTCGGTGTCTATTACAAAAGTATATCCTTTAATACAAGTTAGCCAGAAATCATACTAGTTTCTGCCTGTGGTAAGATTTGAGGCAGAATAATTTTGTTTAATTGGTTAATGGCACCAGTGTTTCAGTGACACAGCCTGTGCAATACTACACAGCTTCAGATGCACTGACTCTGCTACACTGAGAGAGGTGCACACTGTAAAATATACCGTGTTCTAAGGATCACCTGCAACATAATGCATTATGTTGATGCAGCACTGCATTACTTTGGTAATGGCTCAGTCACACAGCACTTAATGAAGGGCAACGAAGCCCTAACGAAACAAGAAATTTGGACTTTCGTTGGCATCGTTTAACCTTTGCGCACTTCGTTCCTGCAGCTGGCGCATCGTGAGGATTTTTAAACTGTTGAAAAATTTGAATGAAGAGCAACGAAAACCTCAATTTGTCGATGTTTCGTTTTGCTGTCGTTTTTTAATTGTTTGTTTAGTTTTTGGAACGTTAGTGTTTAGTTTGACTTCGTTCGACCTGCTGAATGTTTTCACACAGTGCAGAAGCCTGTTTGTGAGCACTGAGGCTGCTGCTGTGTTCATGTACCGTCGGAAATTACAGGGCAAACTCAACCTGTTTGCTTAGATTTTGTTTTTTTTTTTTTATCTGAGTGGGGAGTCAGGTTCAGTGGGCTCAGGCACCTTATATAGGGAAGAATTAATCTTTTGTAGGGATTCTGTTAATTATTTTGCCACAAGCAACTGCTGAATTTGAAACAACAAAAAAAATTGTAATTTCTGAAGGTATTTGAACGTAGCGTCAGCTGCTGCGTGCGCTTATTTTTTTTTTATTAAATATAACAATATGAGTGTAGGAATGACAATCCAGCCCTTTCTGTACATGTTGCAACAGGTAGATAATTCAAAAGATTATATAAAGAGCTGTTCTGGAAGGCAGAATTCATGTTGTGGATCAGCTGCAGCTGGTGGAAATAACCACACATGTGAATCAATGCACGTTTCCACAGACTGATCAATTTACTGCTCTGATACGAGGTCTGTTAGAAAAGTATCCGACCTTTTTATTTTTTTCAAAAACCATATGGATTTGAATCATGTGTGATTGCATCAGCCAAGCTTGAACCTTCATGCGCATGCGTGAGTTTTTCCACGCCTGTCGGTTGCGTCCTTCGCCTGTGAGCAGGCTTTGAGTGAGGAGTGGCGCAAAGCAATGCCGTGATGAAGCCTTTCAGGACATGTTGGGGCAGGTCCAGCTCATGCACAATCACAATCGGATAATCACAGGACTGAAAAGCAACCGGAATCCATCTGAAATCCACCTTTAAGTCGTCCTGTGAGACCAACACCGAGGTGGTTTTGTCCCACGTAATGAACGGCTCCGTAGCGCGTCCCTCCGCTTTTCTTTCCATGAAAAAAACTCCTGTAACGGTGGAATGTACCGAAAAAGTGCTGATGTCCACATCTTTAGCCTTTTTGTGAAAGTCAAACGAGGTCCCGGATCAACAAAGCCTTCACGTTGGAAATGATCTGGTTGTTCCAGCGGGGTGTCAGCCTGTCGATGGGGGCTGGGAGCGCTCTGCGCTCTCAGCAGTTGTGGGCGGTCTTTAAACCATCTGGCTCACTCCTTAATCTGTGTAATCCCCATAAAATCGTCCCTGAAAGCCATATTAATTTTCCGAATGGTGTCCACCTGGAGGTCTCTCACAGTATTCTGAAAAAATTCTGATGGAAAAAAAAGCCCAAATCATTCCGCCATTTCCTGACAATGAAAATCTGCCGAGGGGGTGGACCACTCCTCACTCAAAGCCTGCTCACAGGCGAATGATGCAACCGACAGGCGTGGAAAAACTCACGCATGCGCACGAGGGTTCAAGCTTGTCTGATGCAAGCACATGTGATTCAAATCCATATGGTTTTTGAAAAAAATAAAAAGGTCTGATACTTTTCTAACAGACCTCGTATATTCAATCATCTTTACACTTACATTTGTTTCCTGTTTTGACAGTTTTCTGTTATAAATCAATATATATGGCTTAGAAACATAATATAGTGATACAGCAGTGACCACAGCACAGCAGAGGGTTTTTTGTTGTTGTTGTTTTTTTTTTTTATAAATTGGAGCAAGCTGGAGCACGCAGTAGACAGTGTGGGTTCTGATGATGAAGGAGATGATCCATCTTTTGTTCTGGACAAGGAACCAGAGCAGGTGGCTCCACCGGCGTGTGCACAGATCTCCACAGCTTCTGTTTGCAGTTTCTGCAGGACTCTGGCGCTATGACTCCAGCGCTGAGTCCTGGAACTCAGAGATGCAGACACACACTGCTCCAGCTGTGGCTCCAGGTGCATTTCATTTAAAGTGTCGAGATCGTTAGCTTCGGTTTTGTTAATTTCCTCTTTTGTCCCTTTTGTGCTGTTGCTTCGCAGGCTGTTCGGTGATAAAGCTCTTTCGTCCACCTTTTCTCAATGAATTGTGACTTTTTTTTACTTTTTCCCTTCATTCAGGAATCGTCATGTGCTGTGTGACTGGGCCATAAGGCACTACCACAATGTATCATCATTTTGTGTATGGTCGGCTTTAGAAATTATTCATACATAAATGAAAATAAGTATATTCAGACTGGTGTCAGTACAATGAAATATCATTTGAGGAATCCAGCAAAGAAAATAAATAAATTAAAAATCTGTGCAGGACAGATGTGCTCATAATAGGAATTTTTATGACAATCAAACACATCTTTATCATTTGGCTGGCGTAGTGTTTGCCATATAACATTCCTTATTTGTTTCACTTGAGTGATGTCATGGACTTTTGGTTTTATTTATTCATTGATTTTTGTCCCATACATTTTGCTCTAGAGCAGGGGTGGCCAAGTTCGGTCCTCGAGAGCCACATTCCTGACACTCTTAGTTGTCTCCCTGCTCCAACACACCTGAATCCAATGAAAGACTCGTTAGCAGACTTTTAATGAGCCTTTCATTGGATTCAGGTGTGTTGGAGCAGGGAGACAACTAAGAGTGTCAGGAATGTGGCTCTCGAGGACCGAACTTGGCCACCCCTGCTCTAGAGAATGCCTCTGTTTGTTTTGCTTCGATGATACAAGAACACTAACTCCAGTAACCACTACAGATGCACCGATACACATTTTGTTCAATTTGATCCGATCCCGATACCAGAATTTCGATATCTGCCAATACTGATACTATTCCTATGCCAGAGCTCTGTTTGCTTTAATATATTATCATTATTGTTTGATTTTATAGAATATTTTGTATTATCAGTTATACAGCTTCATGATGAAGTGGTATAGAGGAGGATTTTCTTAAAAAAAAAAGACCTGAATGTTCAACCACAATTTGCCAGAAAGTACATCTAAAGCAACCTTGATAGTGCACCAATTTGATCCCTGTAACACCGTGCATTTCGCATTGCCAATGCAACCCCCTTTGTCCCGCTGGCACATTGTCCAGCGGGACATTTGCCACGTTAAAGAAAATAATCCTTTCTTGGCCGATGACGCATTTGCTGTCAGAAAGTTGGCTGATATAACCATCTCTCATCGCTCCCAGAATCACATAGAAATTAACTGCAGCTTCTCTGGTGCGTCATGCGGTGGAGAATGCATTTGGAATAGTCTTAAAGGTAATTACAGTGGTCCCTCGCTATAACGTGGTTCACTTTTCGTGGCCTCGCTGTTTCGCGGATTTTTTTTAGTCCAATTTTGCATGCTTTTTTTTTTACAGTGCATTGTTCCGCGGCCTCATCAAGCAGCCGGTCTCGACACCGCGAAGGGAGAGCATGCGCATTGTGTTCTGCGTGTCTGTTTATAAGAATCTTCTTGCCCAGAAGAAAAAAGAGCGCCAACAACTACCCATAACTGTGTTCTACACTCGGAAAAAGACACCTGCAGCGAGGTGTGAGTCAGTGGAAAAAGACGTGACAGCGCAACGGCACCAGGACGAAGAGGCGCGATCAGAGGAACTGTGAAATACTGGTCAGTCACTTATTAATAATTTCTTATGTGTCCAACCTCGTACGTTGATCGTTAAAATTAAATTCATTAGTTCTAAAAGTCATCATAATTATTTATAGGAAAACGTTCTATTTTTATTTCTCAAACAAATATTTGGGCCTGAAAACAGGTTGGTCTTATTTTTCTACTCAGGTTTGAACTTTGATTGTGTTTACACACGAGAGAAAAGTGAGAAAATGTTCATGCCTGATTGAGAAAAGTGTATAAAGTCTGTAGTGAGGGGTTTTACAGCTTTAAAACGTCTATAATAATTGTAAAAAATAACACTGGCCACTTCGCGGATTTCGCATATCGCGGGCTATTTTTAGAACGGAACTCCCGCGATAAACGAGGGACCACTGTATTTATAATATTTTTATTGTAATGGACTAGTAAAACAGTTGCATTGTCATGTTTTGTCAGATTGTCATGTGTTAGATAATGTAATGTAATCTGTAAAATTATGTTTATTATAGATGTAATATCTCAGATGCAGATGCACTGCGCTGTGGCAATGAGACACATTGATTCACAGTGACACTGTTTTCAAATAGGTTGCGCAATGTTCACGTCTAGTTCACAAAATGAATGCGTGCCAGAAGATTCTGAACATTTCCAAATTTTGTTTGCACAGTTGCACGCAGCTGCACATGGCTCAGGCACAGTTTACAATGAGTTTGCCCACTGGCATGCCAGATTGCGTGCCAGTGCAGGAATTCAAGTTTGTCCAAGTGTCAAGACACCTTAAAATGTAATGTCTTGGTGAAAGAATTAAGTACTTATATTTATCTTTTCATGTTTTCTTGTGGCATTTTGGAAATGCACTCTGTCCTGAAAATGGTACATGTACTCATGTGCAATTTTTGGGGGCAGCCCTGTGAATTTTTTCTTCACAGCCAGATCACGGAACATGGGCTATTATTACTGGTGCCGGTGTCGCCGACTGAACAGTTGCCCCTAAAAATCAGTCCGCCCTGCCTTCATTGCCCATGTGTCATTGCATCAGCTGCAGTCCATGGATTATCATCTCGTTTCTGCTTAAAACTGCACTCAAGTCATCATCTATCTCAACCACAGATATCTAAAGCTTTTGTACAACAATCACTTTCACATAAATTCAGCATTATTTCGTAATAACAGATGGCAGGCCAATCAGAGCGCTACAGCAGTGCGGCACACATCTGACGTGCTGCTGCGCTTATATCATTTGGGTGCTTCAGTAGCGAAATGAGATTATCACCTTGTTTCTGCTTAAAACATCTTCGCTTTTGATTAAAATTGACTTAAGAATGAGTTAAGAGGTTTTACTTTGTCCTCTGATGGGTTAATAACCACATTATTAATGATCGCTTTGGGTGTCAAGAGTCATTCTCAGACGTGCTGCTGTGGTCCCAAATGATGCATGTGCATTGAAGGCAGGGCGGATCATTTTTAGGGGGGGGGGGGGCAGTTTAGTCGGCGACACCTGTGTTCTGTTGAGATGAGCTCCCCAGAGCTCACTAATAATCAGATAACTATTAGTAATCAGATAACTGTAGTAATCTGATCTCAGGCTTTTACATGCACTTCAGTAATCCCATAGTCAGAAAAACCTGGTTTACATGATTTCAGTTCAGAACTTCTTTCAAAGTAGAGAAAAGAGAAATGTCAGGTCTTGAAAAAAGCATAGACTTTACAGAGAAAAGACAGTGCTCTCTTTCTGTCTCTCACTCTTTCTCGCTCTCTGTCTCTCTTCCTCACGTTCAATGGGCTGAGGCACCCTCTCTCCAAGAAATTAGTTCCTTAGAATGCTGAATGTAAACAAATTAAATAAATCTGATTAATACACATTTATGTACAGGTGAACGGGGTCATTGTTTGGTCAGTGCCTGAAGTTTCATCTCTTGAACACCACATGGCACAGCTGCCCAAGTACATGTACTGTTTTAAAGATGGACCCATTTCTGCATTTCCAAAATGCCACAAGAATCCACCAAAAAATAAATAAAAGTACTTAATTTACTCATTAACTCAGCCACATGGGGTGTGCAGCCAGTACATTCTGAGTGCCGGTCCCAAGCCCGGATAAATGAGGAGGGTTGCGTCAGGAAGGGCATCCGGCGTAAAACAAGCCAACCCAACTATGCAGACTAAGAATCGAATTCCCATACCGGATCGGTCGCGGCCCGGGTTAACAACGTCCGCCACCAGTGCTGTTGCCCAACAGGGTGCCGGTGGAAATTGGGCTACTGCTGGGTGAAGACGACGAAGAAGAGGAGGAGAACGTTGCCACAAACAGTGGGAGAAGAAAACTAGAAGGGTGGCAATGAGAGTATGACTTTGAATGTTGGTAGTATGACTGGTAAAGGGAGAGAGCTGGCTGATATGATGGAGAGGAGAAAGGTAGACATATTGTGTGTGCAAGAGACCAAGTGGAAGGGAAGTAAGAGCAGGAGCATCGGCAGTGGGTACAAGTTGTTGTACCATGGTGAGGACAGGAAGAGAAATGGTGTTGTGGTCATTTTAAAGGAAGAGTATGATAAAAGTGTGTTGGAGGTTAAGTGAGTGTCTGACAAGGTGATGAGTGTGAAGTTGGAAATTGAAGGGGTGATGATGAATATCATCAGTGCATATGCCCCACAGGTAGGTTGTGAGATGAAGGAGAAAGAAGATTTCTGGAGTGTGTTAGATGAGGTGGTGGAGAGTGTGCCCAAGCATGAAAGAGTGGTGATAGGAGCGGACTTCAGTGGGCATGTTGGTGAATGGAACAGAGGTGATGAGGAAGTAATGGGTAGATATGGTATCAAGGTTACTAATGGGGAAGGACAGATGGTAGTTCATTTTGCAAAAAGGATGGAAATGGCTGTGGTGAATACCTACTTTAAGAAAAGGGAGGAGCACAGGGTAACATATAAGAGTGGAGGAAGGTGCACACAGGTGGACTACATTCTTTATTGGAGATGCAAGCTAAAAGAAATCAGAGACTGTAAGGTGGTGGCAGGAGAGAGTGTCGTTAGACAGCATAGGATGGTTGTTTGTAGGATGACACTAGAGGTAAAGAAGAAGAAGAGAGTGAGACCTCAACAAAGGATCAGATGGTGGAAGCTGAAGGAGGAAGACTGTTGTGTAAAATTTAGCGAGCAGGTGAGAAAAGCACTGGTTGGAGGGGAAGCAATTTTGGACACTTGGAAAAGTACTGCAGATGTGGTGAGGGAGACAGCTAGGACAGTACTGGGTATGACATCTGGACAGTGGAAGGAAGACAAGGAGACTTGGTGGTGGACTGAAGAGGTCCAGGAAAGCATAAGGAGAAAGTGGTTGGCGAAAAAGTTTTGGGATAGTCAGAGAGATGAAGAAAGTAGACAGGAGTAGCAGCACCATCACGCTGAACACAGGAGCCCCCCAAGGATGTGTGCTGAGCCCCCTCCTCTTCACTCTGCTGACCCATGACTGCACACCTACATCCAGCTCCAGCCTCTTCATCAAGTTCGCAGACGACATGACTGTGGTGGGTCTCATCAACAACAACGATGAGAGAAGCTACAGGAGTGAGGTGAGCCGCCTGGCCACATGGTGCACGGACAGCAATCTCCACCTGAATGTGGAGAAGACGAATGAGATTGTCGTGGACTTCAGGAGAGAGCCCGCTCAGCATGCTCCACTAACCATCAATGGTGTTGAAGTGGAGCGGGTGAGCAGCACAAAGTTCCTGGGTGTACACATCTCCCAAGACTTGTCCTGGAACATCAACACCACATATCTGGCTAAAAAAGCCCAACAGTGACTCTACTTTCTGCGGAAACTGAGGTTATTTTTATTTTGTAAATCAGTAATATTTAAGGTAAATTTTTTTACTTAGCTTAGTAGTAGTTTTTATTCTATACTCTGCACCGTGGGTCTGAGAGGACTGAAATTTCATCTGTGCTGTATGTCGAGCATGTATAGCATATTTGACAATAAAGCTGACTTTGACTTTGAGTACAAGGAGATGCGGCGTAAGGCGAAAAGAGAAGTGGCAAAAGCGAAGGAAAAGGCATATTGCGAGCTGTACAAGAAGTTGAATAGTAAGGAAGGAGAAAAAGACTTGTACCAATTGGCCAGACAAAAGGACAGAGCTGGAAAGGATGTGCAGCAGGTTAAGGTGGTAAAAGATGCACATGGTAATGTGCTGACAAGTGAGGAGTGTGTGCTGAGAAGGTGGAGGGAATATTTTGAAGAGCTGACGAATAAAGAAAATGAGCGAGAGAAAAGGCTGGATGATGTGGTGAGAGTAAATCAGGAAGTACAAGAGATTAGCAAGGAAGAAGTGAGGGCTGCTATGAAGAGGATGAAGAGTGGAAAGGCAGTTGGTCCAGATGACATTACACTGGAGGCATGGAAACGTCTAGGAGAGATGGCAGTAGAGTTTTCTAACCAGATTGGATTGTTTAATAAAATCTTGGAAAGTGAGAGGATGCCTGAGGAGTGGAGACGAAGTGTGCTGGTTCCTATTTTCAAGAACAAGGGTCATGTGCAGAGCTGCAGTAACAACAGAGGCATAAAGCTGATCAGCCACAGGATGAAGTTATGGGAAAGAGTAGTAGAAGCTAGGCTTAGAAAACAGGTGAAGATCTGTGAGCAGCAATATGGTTTCATGCCGAGAAAGAGCACTACAGATGCAATGTTTGCTCAGAGAATACTGTTGGAGAAGTACAGAGAAGGACAGAAAGAGTTGCATTGTGTGTTTGTGGACTTAGAAAAAGCTTATGATAGGGTGCCAAGAGAAGAGCTGTGGTACTGTATGAGGAAGTCTGGAGTGGCAGAGAAGTATGTTAGGGTAGTGCAGGACATGTACAAGAATAGTGTGACAGCGGTGAGATGCGCAGTCGGAATGACAGACTCATTCAAGGTGGAGGTGGGATTACACCAAGGATCAGCTCTGAGCCCTTTCTTGTTTGCAGTGGTGATGGACAGGTTGACGGATGAGATCAGACAGGAGTCCCCATGGACTATGATGTTTGCAGATGACATTGTGATCTGTAGTGAGAGTAGAGAGCAAGTTGAGTCTAGTCTGGAGAGGTGGAGATAAGCTTTGGAGAAAAGGGGAATGAAAGTCAGTAGACGCAAAACTGAGTACATGTGTGTGAATGGGAGGGAGCCCAGTGGAATAGTGCAGTTACAAGGAGTAGAAGTGGCAAAAGTAGATGAGTTTAAATATTTGGGGTCAACTGTTCAAAGTAATGGAGGGTGTGGTAGAGAGGTGAAGAAGAGAGTGCAGGCAGGGTGGAGTGGGTGGAGAAAGGTGGCAGGAGTGATTTGTGACCGAAGAATATCAGCAAGAGTGAAGGGGAAAGTTTACAAGACAGTAGTGAACCCAGCTATGTTGTATGGTTTAGAGACAGGAAGCAGAGCTGGAGGTGGCAGAGCTGAAGATGTTGAGATTCTCTTTGGGAGTGACAAGAATGGACAAGATTAAGAATGAACATATCAGAGGGACAGCTCAGGTGGGACGGTTTGGAGACAAAGTCAGAGGCGAGATTGAGATGGTTTGGATGTGCAGAGGAGGGACCCAGGGTATATAGGGAGAAGGATGATGAGGATGGAGCCACATTAAAAACCCTTGTGCTTTTTAATGTGGCACTTTTTCAAATGTTTAAGTTTGCTGTATTGTAGGTCGTGACGGAGCTTCTGCCTCTCGGTACAATGGCTTTGCAAACATAGCACATTGCTGTCTTGCTTTGCGGTGTTTCTTACGTAAAATATGTCCAACCAGTGTACATGTGATGAAAAGTTGGCCGGCTCCAGTGCTGCTTATATTAATGCTTAAGGCTCATTGGCTGCAGGGGGATTTCCTGAATGGGGGTGTGTCTCATTACTCCGTGTCTCATTGTGGCACACCTCCGTTCAGGAGGGCTGTAGAGCAACCAGCAGCAGGCCAGGTATTTTTCTGGCCTGAGCCGGTTTTCCAGCTTTTGGATCCAGATATATGCAGCCGAGGCGACAGGTTGCCATGTAATCCCTCTGGAAGGACGCGTTGTGGCTATGTAGTGACATGGAGATGTCTGTTTGGAGTTCACCAGGTCTGTGAGAAAAGTATCCAACCTTTTTATTTTATGCAAAAAAATATATGGATTTGATTCATATGTTTTTACGTCAGCCAAGCTTGAACCTTCGTGCGCATGCGTGAGTTTTTCCACGCCTGTCGGTTGCGTCATTCACCTGTGGGCAGGCTTTGAGTGAGCACTGATCCACCCCTCTCGTCATTGTTTCATTGCGAGGAAATGGCGGAATGATTTGGGCTTTTTTTCCATCAGAATTTTTTCAGAAACTGTTAGAGACAGGCAGCTGGAAACCATTCGAAAAATTTATCTAGCTTTCGGTGAAAATTTTACAGGCTTCACAGAGAATAAGGAGTGTTACTACAGCTTTAAGGACGTCCCACAATGGCGCTCGGCGTGGCGCGCTCCAAGCCGCCATCGAGAGGCAGAAACCACCACATCATTTCTAAACGGATCGCTGTGTGGAGCCAGGACCGTTGTGTGCAATTTCTCTGGTTATCACAAGAGCTGGACATCAGCCATTTTCCGACAGATTTCACTTTTAACAAGAGATTTTGTCATGGAAAGCCGCGCGGAGGCTTCGCGCGTCACAGATTCGCTGATGAAGCGAGACAAAGGAACATCTTCGTTTCGGAGTGTTAGAGGACAAGTTGGGATATGTCCAGCTCTCCACAATTTCTCTTATACTCACTCGACTGGTAAGCACTGAAAGCCGAGATAGGCTTCTCCCAACTTGTCCTCTAACATTCCAAAACGGAGGTGTTCTTTGTCTCGCTCCATCAGCGAATCTGTCGTGACGCGCGAAGCCTCCGCGCGGCTTTCCATGACAAAATCTCTTGTTAAATGTGAAATCTGCCGGAAAATGGCTGCTGTCCAGCTCTTGTGATAACCAGAGAAATTGCACACGACGGTCCCGGCTCCACACAGCGATCCGTTTAGAAATGATGTGGTGGTTTCTGCTTCTCGATGGCGGCTCGGAGCGCGCCGCACCGGGCACCATTGTGGGGCATCCTTAAAGCTGTAGTAACACTCCTTATTCTCTGTGAAGCCCGCAAAATTTTCACCGAAAGCTAGATAATTTTTTGAATGGTTTCCAGCTGCCTGTCTCTAACAGTGTCTGAAAAATTCTGATGGAAAAAAAAAGCCCAAATCATTTCGCCATTTCCTCGCAATGAAACAACAACGAGAGGGGTGGACCAGTGCTCACTCAAAGTCTGCCCACAGGCGAATGACGCAACCAACAGGCGTGGAAAAACTCACGCATGCGCATGAAGGTTCAAGCTTGGCTGACGTAAAAACATATGAATCAAATCCATATATTTTTTGCATAAAATAAAAACGTCGGATACTTTTCTCACAGACCTCGTATACTTGACATGGACATGTCCTGTCTCTGGCAGTCAGCCTGTGAGCAGGACCTATGTCCCTTTTGTCTTTTATTTAACACAATTATGACAGAATTTGAGGGGGAGAAAGCGAGGGAGTGCAGCAGCAGCTGGTGTTTTTGTTTTTACGTGCGTGCGCGCGCGCACGAATGAATCGTCCATGAAGAGTATTTTATTAATTACACAGATGTATAATAAAACAAATGGTGACTGGTTTATAACACAATTATGACAGAGTTTGAGGGGATGGGCCGCGAATGACATTTAGCGCTGTTTTAATGTGGCTCAATCTGTATCAGAACAAAAAAATCTTTTTAGCATTTTGCAGGCGCTTGTTAGACAAAGTGATCAAATTGAAGTAAGAGATTATTTAGTGGATATGATTTTGACCAGTGCAGTCGATTGCCGTAAGTAGTATTTTATGTTTTTTTTTATTTATGTAGTTTGAAGAGGTCTTAGTAAAAGGATTAAGCATCCATGAAGAGTGTTCGATAAATTTCAGAATTCAAATTGCTTACGAATTTTGACATTTTGAAAACAAAATGCTTAGCTCATGTTGTAAGTTAATAACCATTCATTTATTGAAATAATAATTATTTTTCACATATTTGAAACTCGGAGTGATGCGAACCCAATCCTTTTCATTTTCTGCCTTGCTTTTCTTTCCACACTGATGTTCGCTTGGACTTGTCTGTTGAATAAAGTATAAAATAATTGCCCTGAAAATATAAGCTCAGCAGCAACAGTGTTCATTGATGGTAGTATGTAGACAAAACCTGCTTTTATTTTTGCTTTAGAAAACTGCATTGTAAAACACAAACCACTTGACCTCAAAGATGGTAATGATTGTTTAAAATCTTTAACATTGAGTGTTCCTGAGAGCTTTCCAAACAGGTTTAAAAAGGCCTAAAATCGTAGCCCCCAGCATGGGGCTTTGCCCCTGGACCCCATTGGTGACCTAGGCGTCTCCCAAACCCCTCGACAAATTAGTTTCAGGCTTAGCCATATTGCCTCAATGCCAGCCCTGCAGCAGGGAAGCCCTTCTGGAGACATTTGAGCAGAATAAAACAGACAGACATGGTTCCTGGACTAGAAAACTCTGCAGGTTGTATTGGAAATTTCCGATCTGTGAATTACATTGTATCGGATACCAATATTCGATCAGATCGGCCCCATCCCAAGTAGTCACAGTATTTCCATGGCACTGATCAGTGGTGTGGCAGTTTGCATGCCGGCCGGTGAGGACTACACAGGGCCAACTGAAATGACATGGATCTGTTTAGGTGTTTATAAAACAAATCATGTTTTCCTTTTGTGCAAAAGAAAGCATGTTTATCTTCATTCTGCCACAGAAACAGTTGTATTTATTAAAATCCCAAGATTGTCATGATAGCATGACATGTGATAAGCCAGTGTAAGTAAAGTATCATTTTCTGTACTATATGTTGCATCCATCCATCCATCCATCCATTTTCTTCAGCTTCATCCGAGGTCAGGTCGTGGGGGCAGCAGCTCAAGCAAAGCCGCCCAGACCTCCTGATCCACACACACCTCCCCCAGCTCCTCCGGGGGAATCCCGAGGTGTTCCCAAGCCAGCTGTGAGACGTAGTCCCTCCAGCGTGTCCTGGGTCTTCCCCAGGGCCTCCCCCCAATGGGACGTGCATGGAACAGCTCTCCAGCAAGGCGTCCAGGGGCCATCCGAAAAAAATGCCCGAGCCACCTCAGCTGGCTCCTTTCGACATGGAGGAGCAGCGGCTCGACTCCGAGCTCTTCCCGAGTGACCGAGCTCCTCACCCTATCTCTAAGGGAGCACCCAGCCACCCTGCGGAGGAAACTCATCTCGGCCGCTTGTACTCGCGATCTTGTTCTTTCGGTCATGAGCGAAATCTCACGATCATAGGTGAGGGTCGGAACGTAGATCGATGGGTAAATCGAGAGCTTTGCCCCCCTGCTCAGCTCTCTCTCCACCACAATGGTCCGATACAGCGACCGCATCACTGCAGATGCTGCACCAATCCGTCTATCGATCTCATGCTCCATCCATCCCTCTCTCATGAACAAGACCCTAAGATACTTAAACTCCTCCACTTGAGGCAAGGACACTCCACTGACCTGAAGAGGGCAAAGCACCTTTTTCCGGTCGAGAACCATGGCCTCGGATTTGGAGGTGCTGACTTTCATCCCGGACACTTCACACTACAAACTGCTCCAGTGCCCACTGAAGGTCCTGATTTCACAAAGCCAACAGAACCACATCATCCGCAAACAGCAGAGACGAAATTCTGTGTTTCCCAAACCGGGCCCCCTCTACACCCTGACTGCGCCTAGAAATTCTGTCCATAAAGGTAATGAACAGAACTGGTGACAAAGGGCAGCCCTGGCGGAGACCAACGTGCGCTGGAAACAGGCTTGACTTACTAGCGGCAATGCAGCCCAAGCTCCTGCTGCAGTCGTACAGGGATAGCCCTTAGCAAAGGACCCCGGACCCCGTACTCCCGGAGCACCCCCCACAGGGCGCCTCGAGGGACACAGTCGAACGCCTTCTCCAGATCCACAAAACATATGTGGACTGGTTGGGTGAACTCCCATGAACCCTCGAGCACCCGATGGAGGGGTAGAGCTGGTCCAGCGCTGTGACCAGGACGAAAACCACACTGCTCCTCCTAAATCTGAGGTTCGACTATCGGTCAAATTCTCCTCTCCAGTACTCTGGAATAGACATTACTGGGGAGTCTGAGGAGTGTGATTCCCCCTGTAGTTGGAACACACCCTCCGGACCCCCTTCTTAAACAGAGGGACCACCACCCCGGTCTGCCAATCCAGAGGCACTGTCCCTGACCGCCATGCGATGTTGCAATACTACTCCAGTATAATACTGCAATACTACTCCAGAGTAATACTCCAGTGCAACTATATGTTGCACTGGAGTATTATTCACATTTGTCCACCTACACACAAAAAAAAGGTCCCAAGGAAGGCCCATCAGCAGATTCATTTATATTCATGTCCTTGTCCTGGCGATGAAGCTGCACTCTTGATAAAGAAATATTCCATGTAATTTCAGCCTAAGTTCTGCTTTTAAATGTTTTCACTCAGGCAAAAAAAGAAAAAGTTAAATCTGTGCATTTTTTATTCATCATGCAACATTGGGCTAAATTATGTTATTGTAAGATGCAAAAAGAACTCAGTATATAGCATCTTAGACATGCACAATGTTCACCTCAATACCCGTAAATAAACCTCTTAAAATTGCAGATTATACAGTTAGCCTTACATTAGCCTAGCCATCCTCCTCTGTTGCAGCTGTACCACAAAGTGTGAACAGCTCGAATGCAGAGTAGGAGCTCTGTCTGGGATACCAATCCTGTTTTCCTCATTCAGTCAGTGTATAGGAGCAGTATTCCACATTTCACATGTCATCTTATGGCTGTAGATCATTATGCATTCCATTTTTTGGCACAAGTTGAAGGACCAGCTAAATAGGTTTATATAAAAAAAAAGTGTGACTTGTACAGTAAAACTTGCCTAAAACGCCATACTATAAACTGAATACTTGCACTCACCGAACAAAAGTCCCAATGTTTTTATATTGTGTAATAAATATCGTATATACCAGATTTTGCATCACAGATTTTCGCTCACATTGGACAAAATGTTCTGTCCCATCGCAATGTATTTCTATTAAAAAAAAAAACTTTACATGTACAGGACAGAGCAGCCTGAGCGTGCCCTTTCACAACAGAGGTATGAAATGATACTAGCCAATTCGAGGAAAGTGGGTCCCGTATTATCTTGATGAAAAGCCCGAGTATTTTTATTTTTTTTCATACCGTGCTCAGACACAGGACCTAAACGAGGCAGGCCTTTATTCAGTGCCGGCGATTATTAGCAAACTTCTGCTTGCTGCTTGCATTGTAATATGGTGTTAAGTTTCACACATATCCCTGGGTGTAAAGCCCCATTTACACATAGACGGTTTTGTCGGTGGGTAGTACGTAGACCGAAGTTCGCGGTAGTTCCGGCTGTTTTCGCGGTGGAAAGGGGCGGAGCATTTCGCCTGCATTTTGACCGCCATACTAGCCACAAATACGCGGATAAAACACCGCTAAATCCGCCGAATAAAGTGGCGTTTTGACACCGTTGCATCTGGCACACGTCAGGCAATGGGGGTTAATACCCAGTTCTATCCTTTACAATCGCAGGTTAAGACGCGCGTGAGAACGGCGGTGTTCTGCTGCTGCCAATAATGCCCTGTGTACCACTGGTTTTATCCAGGCAAATCCTGCGTTACTCCAGGAACCTTTGCATATAGGCACCGCCCCCAGAGTATAATAGGCTGAAGCAGCAGGAATACATGCCTCTGTCACTGCAGGGGGAGGGAGATCATCCTCAGCCTTTTCTTCTCCTTCCTTTTCCCCTCCTCAACGTGTTGCTCCGTCTCCACCACAGGGCTACCCTCTGCTTCTGAACCAGACCTCTTGGTAAGTCCTTGCCGCTGCCAATTTTCTTTTAGGAGGCATACTGGAGCTTCTCTGCAAAAATATCTGGAGCTGGCCGCGAGTGAGAGGCCTGCATGCAGCGCACTAGCGTTTTTATACTGACCGCCACCTATCGGCCGTTTGGAACGCCATTAACCGGAAGGTGGCGTTTAGAACGGCGTACTGTCGGCTAGCGCCGCCGTTTTGTCTGCCTCTGTCGCCGGTTAAAACGCCCTTGAGGATGCTGATATGGGGTCTATCGCCGTTTTACATGCCGTTGATTAGGGATACAACGCCGGCCGCCAATTACGGCGGTGTAAACTACGGCACTACAGGAAGGGGCAGGATGAAACGGCAATTCAAAAGTATCAAATGCCGTTGTTCGCATTGTCTCCGTCGTCACGCGAATTCTCTGGGAGCGCTTCCGGAATTATTCGACATGTTGAATCATTTCTTCGACGATTCCCGGTAAAGCTGGAACTAAGCCACGCCCCCTAGTGCCGGTGTTAACAACGGCGTTTGATCCTTAAGACGCCCAAAAACTCTTCCGGGACGCTTCCAGGAGCTCTTACCGTCTATGTTTAAACGGGGCTTAACAAACCAAACTGCTTTAGATCAGAGCCCTCTGCCTGGCTGCGAAACCTCTCTGCAGCCTGACACGCACCTGCTAAATGACGGAGACTGCGAGGGCTGTGATTGGTCACTTTTCCAGCTTCACTCCTTCTTCTGTCATATTTTAAAAGTTTTTGTAGTGCGCCCACCAATTACATGTCGGTCATCGATCATATAGAGGAACGTTTGTGGAGAAAAGTCCACAAATATAACCAACTTTACAAGCTGAACACCGAGGTCCTCAGGGCCTTCTACAGCTGTGCAGTGGAGAGTGTGGTATGGTGGCTGCACGGTGGCGGAGAAGAAAGCGCTGCAGCGGGAAGTCTGCGCAGAGGACCATTGGATGCAGCTTACCACCCATTGGGGACATCTACATCTCAAGATGTAGCGAAAAAGCCACCTGCATCCTCCGAGACTCCACCCACCCTGCACATAGTCTGTTCACACCCCTTCCCTCTGGAAGGAGGTTGTGCAGCATCCAGGCAAAAACGTCCAGACTGAAAAATAGCTTCTACCTGAATGCTGTCAGACTGTTGAACAGTTCAGCATCCACCACCAAACTGTGAACATTGCACTACATGCACATTGTCACCTTCTTAATACTCTAACGCTGCTGCTGCTGCCGACCCTGTGGTATATATATATTCTATGGCCACAGGGGTGTGCATATTGTACATTGCAAAAGTTTATATTGCAAAAGCTTAAGTCCCAGTCCCAGTTAACTACACCAAGACCTGGAGAAACTGTATTTCGTTCTGCCTGTAAGGGTCGAGTGACAATAAAAGTGAGTCTGAGTCTGAAATGACCCGCAATTCATGGAGGGAAATTGCATGTATCGTAATGTTAGTTTGGAGGTTGATGATTGTATAAAGATATGGAGCTTGTTGAAGGACAAATTAATCCAGAAAAAAAGCCACTGTTTCTGTGGCAAATTGCAATACGATGCCCACCAATGCGATGGAGAACGTGAAAAGGGTCACACGCACGTCGATGTCATTGCATGGCCACAGAGTTAGGGACATGTAGAAGCATAAATCAGGTTTTAGGATTTTAAGGTACCACTCCGCAGTGACTTCGAGTGACTCGACAAAATGTAATCCCCAAAAATAGATTTTTGTTTTTTTTTTTCCTCAGGGTTGTAAGGAAAATATTACAAATTCATAATTATACAGTGGCACACTCTGGTTTTTGTCTCTGTACACACCACAGTAGTATCGAAATTAAGCTATGAAGACTCTAGTGTTTGCTTCTGGTGTAGACCTTTAACAAAAATATCACATTTAGGAATTGCAGCCATTTGTATATATCATGCTGACATTTTCAGAGCCCATGAGTACCTGGACAAACTAAAGATGACAATTGTTGTTAATACAAATCATCACATTTACAGTCAGTTTTCTTTGGTAGAGTACTCTTTGGTAAATCTGTCTGAAGCAGGCAGTTCTGAAAAACTGAGTGACAGTGCAAGAAGGTGACTAGGGCATGGGTTAAAGTTATCCATCACCACAACGGATTTCCGTCTTTTGGAAAATTTAAGCCACACATACACGCACGCACGTGGTGTCATGCGTGTTTTGGGGCCGAAATATAATACTCTCACTGTCAAAGCAACATCCCATTCTGCACTAATAAAAGCAGCAGCAATGTCAGTGTGGATGGTGCCTCACCGAGGAGGAAGGGACTGTGAATTTTCACTCCTCTCCACTCTGTTTACTGCTTGCCACAGTCCTTCTCCTCCCTGTCTTCGTATGAACATTGGCAAACCTTCCCCAAGTAGAGCTGGGTGTGGCTTTGCTTTGAATCAATGAAGCAGTGCTTTGAACTTCTGCTTCTTGGTTCTTTGTTTTATTTAACTTTATCTTAATTTTCCCCCACTAAAACCCTAAAGCGCATATGTCTGTGAGGAATATTTACCTTTTTTAATGTTAAACCGACCTGTTATGGTCTTCTGAAACAGTTGATAGATGTATTTTATAACTTAAAAAGGGACCGATGCTAACGTGTTAGCATGTCTATGGCGTTTAAAAAGGGACGGATGCTAACGCGTTAGCATGTCTATGGCTTTTTCAATGTTATAGTTAACATTAAGCTGTTCGCATCTCAGCACGATTGTGTGCATTTGTTTTCTGTATAATAATTAATAGTTCAGTGTTTGTTGTCATAAAAGAGTCAAATGTATTAAGCCTCGGTCCCACCGAATAATGAAGGCTGAAGAAGGAGCCACGCATGGGTGTGTGGTGATTATTTGAAGAATGACCCACGTTTTTATCTATCACGTATCCACTATGAAGGTGCCACTATGTGCCTCTCTGTACCCCGCATGTGCTGCGTAGCAGCCTCTAGTGAGCCACAACCGATCTGTCATTACAGCCTCGAATGGCTCGCATCAGCCACACTAAGCCACGTAGTGCCATGATAGCGCCATGTTGGCGCACGTTTAGGCATGAGTTTGGTCCAAACCTCCAGCCCTCCCACACCTGGTCCCTTTAAAGTGTGGGTTTTCAATTCACAGATTCACAGCAGCATTTAAAGATGTCCCTTCTTCTTTTTTTTTTTTTTTTTTTATTTATTTATTTTTTTTTATTTAAACGCAGTCCAAAAATAGACACTCCATCACAGTTCCGCAGTTGTGCACTGTGCGCCAGGCTGCTGTCCACCTGTAATGCACCAGACCAGCTAGACCCGAACCATGGGTTCCTGGAGAGCCGCCTCTGTGCTCCTCACTGGGTCCGGGCTCTCTGGCTTTTTTTTTTTTTTTTTGCGGCTTTAAACACACAAAACTTTATGTTTGTCCATTTATTTCTGCAAAATCGCTCTTTTGCGCGCGCGCGCTGCTGTTGTCCTTTCATGGACAGCCGCCTCTCTACTCTTTCTAGTGGCTTCCTTTCCATCTGTGGCTTGCTGGCTTTATTTTTTCCCTGGCTTTAAACACAATCATTTTTACAACGTGAATCCACTTTTGACTTTGTGTTTGTCCGTTTATTTCTGCAAAAGCACTCTTTTGCGCGAGGTGCCGTTCTGCATACAGAATGAGGTGGCCGTTTTATTATATATACACCTGTGGATCATTTTCTATATATGGGTGATTCTTAGACTACGGGCACTTTTATGTCCCTTGATCATATTTTATGAAAAAAAGAAAAAAGGGGAAATTTCACACTTTTATAGTTATCTTTACAATGAAAGTGTTTTAAGAAATTTGTCCTAGTAGTCTATGATGACTTTTTCACCTTTTTTCAGCATCATTATATGCAAATATTGCCATTTTGTGCTTGTCCCACACCCAGACTTATGATCTTCAGTGATAAAAATGAATAGTAAACAAACATTTTTTTTCTAATGTTTTAAAATATCTCTGAATAAAATATCAGTAAAATAATCAAAACATAATTGGGGTATTCAATGTCATACAGCTGTTGTGATTTTTTTTAAACGAAATGTAGTTGTCCCACACTATTGCCGTAATTTCCACCACAACAATAATGTCCCTTTAAAAAGTTTGTATGAAAGATTGTGTGGGTAGTTTATATGGAGATAAACAGTAACATCAGAGCACATGTATATAGCGCCAAATCACAACAAACAGTTGCCCCAAGGCGCTTTATATTGTAAGGCAATGGTGTGATGGAAATTACATTTACAAGGCCAACAGTGCCCGTAGTTAAAGAATCACCCAAATATATATATATATATATATATATATTTCTTTATTTCTTCCGCAGCTTACAAGTCACCATGATACAACTTTTAACTTTGTGTTATGTCTTCAAAATCGGTCTTTTGCGCACTTTCCACCTGTGTTGCCGCACAGCTCCTGCTCTTAGCTGCTCCACTGGAGTTATCTTCCATGGCTTTAAACACACATCCACTTTCACACAGTCACCCAGATTTTAACTTAGTGTTCGTCCAATATTGACTGAAATATCACTCTTTTGTGAGCTGGCGTTCTGCCTAAATGCTCTTTTGAAGCGTGATGATTTGGTGTGCAAAGGAGGAGAGCCGCTCCAAAAATAGCCTCTCAGGTCCTGCCTCAGTGTGCACACACAGCGGAGCTCATGTGATCCATTAACAAGATATTAAATTAACATACTTTTACATACAACAGACATCAACATACAGACATACTTTTAAAGCTAGGAACTGTTTTATCAAGCTATAAAAAACATTAAAAATAATTACCTTAAGCTGTTCAAAATACATCCCACATGGAGCAGGAAAGAGAGGGAAAAAAGTGTCCAGATGAAACAGTCCTGTGTGATGCCAGAAGTGATTAGAAGTGTTTTCAACATCCAAGGTTTGGCAGAAAATGATTAATCCACTACAAAATACAGTCCAGCACACAGAGCAGGTGCAATTGTGTGCGCAACAGGAGGAGCCGCTCCAAAAATAGCCTCTCAGGTCCTGCGAAGGTGCCAGGCGCACAGATAATGGACTTTTTGCAGACTCGTAAGCACCACGCAAATGCCTCTAAGCCGTTGCAGTAACTCGAACACAAACTGCGCCACGCTGTTGTTGCTAAATTTTGAGCATCATGAAATTAGCGCCACGCTCAGAGAGGAGCCTCGTTAACTGAAGATAATGCCTCTAAGAGCCACTTTACAAGTTGTTTTTATATATTAATAATAATAGCAACAACAGTTAACAGTAATAAATAACCAATAATGCTACAATTTTAGAGAAACAGACAAAAAGAACCTGATAAAACAAAACACAACAGTAAAGATAAAATCAGCTAACAATGAACATAAATAAATATAGAAATACATAACTGTTTCCTGTGAACACCTAGTGACTCTTACACCTCCACTTCATCCCTGTTTTATTTAAGTTTAATGACAATTTGTTTTGGTCAAACCACATCTAAGATGTGTTTTTACACAAGAAAAAACATAAAATGCAATAAACTGCACATTTGTGTCTTTTTTTCAGGAAAATATCTTATTAAAGATCACATATTACACTTTAGGCAGGCCTTTAAAATACTTTTGTGGACTCTTGCTGTAATTTGTTGTCAGTGGTTGAGATAGTTGCTGTAGGCATCTAAAAATGCTCATAATTGGGTTAGACCTGATGGAAATCTCTTTGTGGTGTGTCAGTGATGTATGTATGTGCAAAATAAAACAAAACACTACTCCAGGTTTGTTTTTGATGAGAATATAACATAACTTTTTTCCAAGGTCGGACGTTGATGTTGCGTGATAAAGGCCTTTTACTAATAACTCAAAGAAATTCACTATATTCACTATATTATTCACTTTATACATGCTTCCCTTAGGCAGTATTATTAGACGGTATTGCTTAAATTTTCATTGTTACGCAGATGATACCCAGCTTTATCTATCCATGAAGCCAGAGGACACACACCAATTAGCTAAACTGCAGGATTGTCTTACAGACATAAAGACATGGATGACCTCTAATTTCCTGCTTTTAAACTCAGATAAAACTGAAGTTATTGTACTTGGCCCCACAAATCTTAGAAATATGGTGTCTAACCAGATCCTTACTCTGGATGGCATTACCCTGACCTCTAGTAATACTGTGAGAAATCTTGGAGTCATTTTTGATCAGGATATGTCATTCAAAGCGCATATTAAACAAATATGTAGGACTGCTTTTTTGCATTTACGCAATATCTCTAAAATTAGAAAGGTCTTGTCTCAGAGTGATGCTGAAAAACTAATTCATGCATTTATTTCCTATAGGCTGGACTATTGTAATTCATTATTATCAGGTTGTCCTAAAAGTTCCCTGAAAAGCCTTCAGTTAATTCAAAATGCTGCAGCTAGAGTACTGACAGGGACTAGAAGGAGAGAGCATATCTCACCCATATTGGCCTCTCTTCATTGGCTTCCTGTTAATTCTAGAATAGAATTTAAAATTCTTCTTCTTACTTATAAGGTTTTGAATAATCAGGTCCCATCTTATTTTAGGGACCTCACAGTACCATATCACCCCAATGGAGCACTTCGCTCTCAGACTGCAGGCCTACTTGTAGTTCCTAGGGTTTGTAAGAGTCGAATGGGAGGCAGAGCCTTCAGCTTTCAGGCTCCTCTCCTGTGGAACCAGCTCCCAATTCAGATCAGGGAGACAGACACCCTCTCTACTTTAAGATTAGGCTTAAAACTTTCCTTTTTGCTAAAGCTTATAGTTAGGGCTGGATCAGGTGACCCTGAACCATCCCTTAGTTATGCTGCTATAGACTTAGACTGCTGGGGGGTTCCCATGATGCACTGAGTGTTTCTTTCTCTTTTTGCTCTGTATGCACCACTCTGCATTTAATCATTAGTGATCGATCTCTGCTCCCCTCCACAGCATGTCTTTTTCCTGGTTCTCTCCCTCAGCCCCAACCAGTCCCAGCAGAAGATTGCCCCTCCCTGAGCCTGGTTCTGCTGGAGGTTTCTTCCTGTTAAAAGGGAGTTTTTCCTTCCCACTGTAGCCAAGTGCTTGCTCACAGGGGGTCGTTTTGACCGTTGGGGTTTTACATAATTATTGTATGGCCTTGCCTTACAATATAAAGTGCCTTGGGGCAACTGTTTGTTGTGATTTGGCGCTATATAAAAAAAAATTTGATTGATTGATTGAAATAATGGCAGAACTCGCATGTAAGTATAAAAGAAAAAACGATTGATTGAAAAAAATAATCAACCGATTAATCAATTACTAAAATAATTGTTAGTTGCAGCCCTAGTTTGTTTTATGAGTGACAGCATTTTACTGAATAAGCCAGTTTTGAATTTCTCAGTGCGCATGCGTTTTCAAAACGGGTGACAGTGTTACTTTGTGCACAGCAGAACAACGTTGTCAGTTGCTTTAGGCCCTAATTTTGTATTTTATTGACTGTACAGCCAGTAACACAGCACCCTTTTGGCGCATTTATCAGATTAGAACCGATCAAAATACTACAGAAGACAAAGAATTTTTACTTGACAGTTTGAACTGAATCATCTTTGTTTCAGAGGGCTTCATACCCATTAAAATTCACCAGAATACACAAAATTTGACTTGCTCTTTTAAAAATGTCCTGGGGGAGCACCCCCAGACCCCCCAGAATCAAGAGTATATCCCGCCCCCCACCACCCTTTTATGTAACTTTATGTTCAGGTTTTGCATTCTTTTTATGTTTTGTCTCTCTCTCCTTAGGGGCTATTTAGAATAGATTTGTATACTGCATAATGTGTGTATTGTATTTATTGAGGAAAAAAGAGTGTGTGCCCCCACTACGCCACATTTTAGGAAATTGCTGGAATTGATTTTTGCCAGGAAAAAATTTCAGTCAAATGAAAATTCATTGCTTTAACCCATGGACTAGGGAAGCCATCAAAAGATTTATAACATGTCTGAAAGAGCTGCTGCAGTGATGTTTCTGGAGGTGCAGAGTTTGGCTTTTTCGGATTAATTTCCTTAAAAGATGCATCGTTAAATCTGCAGTGCACCCTGGAGACACATAGATCAGAAATGAGCATATATTAAACAATCAGAGATTTCTGATGTCCACCAAGGGTGGACGAGGACTAAAAGTTGTGATTCACATCATGACCCAGACTTTACCTGGATCCGGATTCCACATCACAAAGCAATAATTGCATACGGATCTAGAATGGTCCAACTGATCAAGATGTTGCAATTTCATATTTAATTCACAAGCTGAAACAAAATAGTGTCTTCCTGAGCTTGGTTTTACATTGTGATGTATGTTTCTGCTGCAAAACCTGCATATTGAACCAGATCAATCCCAAAAAATCCTGAGCCAGAATCTCGATACGGATCAGTTCATCTCCAAAATTCAGTGTAGTCTTCCATGGCCTAATATCTACAGTGAGGAAAATAAATATTTGAACACCCTGCGATATTGCAAGTTCTCCCACTTAGAAATCATGGAGGGGTCTGAAAATTTTCATCTTAGGTGCATGTCCACTGTGAGAGACATAATCTAAAAAAAAAAAAAAAAAAAATCCGGAAATCACAATTTATGATTTTTTTTAATAATTTATTTGTATGTTACTGCTGCAAATAAGTATTTGAACACCTGCGAAAATCAATGTCAGTATTTGGTACAGTAGCATTTGTTTGCAGTTACAGAGGTCAAACGTTTCCTGTAGTTTTTCACCAGGTTTGCACACCTTGCAGCAGGGATTTTGGTCCACTCCTCCATACAGATCTTCTCCAAATCTGTCAGGTTTGGAGTTTCAGCTCCCTCCAAAGATTTTCTATTGAGTTCAGGTCTGGAGACTGGCCAGGTCACTCCAGGACCTTGAAATGCTTCTTACGGAGCCCCTCCTTAGTTGCCCTGGCTTTGTGTTTGGGGTCATTGTCATGCTGGAAGACCCAGCCATGACCCATCTTCAATGCTTTTATTGAGGCAAGGAGGTTGTTTGCCAGAATCTTGCAATACATGACCCCATCCATCCTCCCTTCAATACGGAGCAGTCGTCCTGTCCCCTTTGCAGAAGAGCACCCCCAGAGTATGATGTTTCCACCCCCATGCTTCACAGTTGGGATGGTTTTCTTGGGGTTGTTCTCATCCTCTAAACATGGTAAGTGGACTTGATTCCAAAAAGCTCTATTTTGGTCTCACCTGACCACATGACCTTCTCCCATGCCTCCTCTGGATCATCCAGATGGTCACTGGTTAACTTCAAATGGGCCTGGACATGTGCTGGTTTGAGCAGGGGGACCTTGCTGCCCTGCAGGATTTTAAACCATGACAGCATCATGTATTACTAATGTAATCTTTGTGACTGTGATCCCAGCTCTCTTCAGGTCATTGACCAGGTCATCCTGTGTAGTTCTGAACTTTCTCAGAATCATCCTTACCCCACAAAGTGAGATCTTGCATGGAATCCCAGACGGAGGGAGATTGACAGTCATCTTGTGTTTCTTCCACTTTCTAATAAATAATCATAACAGTTGTTGTCTTCTACCAAGCTGCTTGCCTGTAGTCCTGTAGTCCATCCCAGCCTTGTGCAGGTCTACAGTTTTGTCCCTGGTGTCCTTAGACAGCTCTTTGGTCTTGGCTATGGTGGACAGGTTGGAGTGTGATTGATTGAGTGTGTGAACAGGTGTCTTTTATACAGGTAACAAGTTCAAACAGGTGCAATTAATACAGGTAAACAGTGCAGAATAAGAGGGCTTCTTGAGAGAGCCAGAATTCTTGCTGGTTGGTAGGTGTTCAAATACTTATTGGCAGCAGTAACATACAAATAAATTATTAAAAAATCGTACATTGTGATTTCCGGATGTTTTTTTTGTTTTATTTTGTTTTTAGATTATGTCTCTCACAGTAGACATGCACCTAAGATGAAATATTTAGACCCCTCCCATGATTTCTAAGTAGGAGAACTTGCAAAATCGCAGGGTATTCAAATACTTATTTTCCTCACTGTGTCTATGGTGAAAATTTCATAAAAAGCCGTGTAGTCTTTTTGACGTAATCCTTAAGAGCCTATAAAGTGAAATCCTGAGCCAGAATCCAAATCCGGATCACCTCCAAAATTGAGTGGAGTCTTCCTTGCCCTAATATCTATCTGTGATACAAATTTGGTGACAATCTATGAACTAATTTTGACGTAAACCGTCAAAGTCAGTATAAGTTGAAATCTTGATCCAGAATCCGGATCACCTCAAATCAAATCAATTTAATAATTTCAATAGCGCCAACTCACGATGAGATTGCCTCAAGGCGCTTTACACAACACAATACCGAAAAAAGAGAAAAAATTAAATAAATAAAAAATTAAAAACATAATAAAAGACTAAACATAAGAATAAAAACACATAATAACAATAAAACTAATGATAAAACAACGCAAACAAATGGGTTTTCAGTCTTGATTTAAAAATCTCCACATTATCCGACTGTCGTATATGTACTGGGAGATCATTCTACAGAGCTGGGGCACGGTAGTAGAAAGCTCTGTGAGCGGCAGACTTTTTATTCACTCTGGGGACTGGAAGTCCCAAGCCGGTACGTAGGGCTTGACCAGGTCAGCCAGATAGGGAGGTACAAGTCCATGAACAATTTTAAAAGCCAATAATAGAACCTTAATATCCGATCTTGCAGTGACAGGAAGCCAGTGAAGATGCCAAAATGGGTGTAATGTGGTCAAACTTTCTGCCTCGAGTCAAAAGTCTGGTCGCAGCATTTTGAACCATTCGAAGACCCTTAATGTTGGACTATGGCAAACCAGAAAATAGAGCATTATAATAGTCCATTCTTGAAAAAATAAATGCATGTATCAAAGTCTCAGCATGAGCCATAGACAGAATAGGACGAATCTTCGCTACATTTTGCAAATGGAAGAGAGCAGTCATTGTAATATCTCCAATATGGAGGTCAAAAGGCAACGCAACATCAAAAATTACCCCAAGATTCCTGATGTATAACACATGAACCCAAGCTAAAACGCCAGCTGGTCAAAATGATGCCAATCTCTCGCTGGACCAAGAACCATCATTTCAGTCTTATTAGAGTTTAAAAGTCAGACGTTACTAGACATTCAACTTCTCACTGATGCAATGCAATTTTCTAAAGTAAGATTACCAGTAGTTATCGACATGTACAGTTGAGTATCATCAGCATACCAATGAAAGGCAATCTGAAAATGCCGCAGTGTATTCCCAAGGGGTGCTACATAAAGGTAGTCTTCCATGCCCTGATATCTATCTGTGGTGAAAATTTCATCAAAATCAATGCAGTAGTTTTGACGTAATCCTTAAAGGTCATTAAATGAAATCCTGAGCCCAAATCCGGATCACCGCCAAAATTCAGTGGAGTCTTCCATACCCTAGTATCCATCTGTGGTGAAAATTTGGTGAGAATCCATGAAGTAGTTTTGACGTAATCCTTCAAAGTCTATATAAAGTGTAATCTTGAACCAGAAATCTTGATCCAGAATCTGCATCGCTTCTAAAATGTAATGGAGTCTTCCATGGCCTAATATGTATCTGTGGTGAAAATCTTGTCAAAACTCAGTGCAGTAGTTTTGATCCTGCTAAAAGTCAGACAGACAAATTAACGCCAATGATTTTATTATGTCCTTGGCGGTCATAACGAACTAAAATTACATGTACATAAGTATTCACACCCTTTGCTCAGAACTTTGTTGAGGCACCTTTGGCACCAGTTACAGCCTCAAGTCTTCTTGAATATGATGCCACAAGCTTGGTGCACCTATCTTTGGGCATTTTTCCCCATTCCTCTTTGCAGCAAATATCAAGCTCCATCAGGTTCGATGGAGAGAGACAGTGCTCCAGGTCTGGGCTCTGACTGGGCCACTCAAGAACATTCACACAGTTGTCTTGAAGCCTCTGCTTTGATATCTTGGCTGTGTATTTAGGGTCATTCTCCTGTTGAAACATGAACCATCGCCCAGGTCTGAGGTCAAGAGCGCTCTGGAGCAGGTTTTCATCAAGGACGTCTCTGTACACTGCTGCATTCATATTTCCCTCCATCCTGACTAGTCTCCCACTTCATGCCACTGAAAAACATCCCCACAGCATCATGTTGTGAGGATGGGCTGAGAGTCCTTCAGGTGCCTTTTGGCAAACGCCAGGTGGGCTGCTAAGGAGTGGCTTCCGTCTGGCCACTCTACCATACAGGCCTGATTGGTGGGTTGCTGCAGAGATGGTTGTCCTTCTGGAAGGTTATCTTCTCTCCACAGAGGAATGCTGGAGCTCTGACAGAGTGACCATCCCTCCCTGACTAAGGCCCTTCTCCCCTGATCGCTCAGTTTCGACGTGTCATGTCCCTGATCCACACTTTGCCCACTTTTTTGCCCCTTCCTTTGCCACATCTTCTGTTCCCGCTTTATTAGTTGTTTTCATCGTGTGTTTATCCTATGTTCTATTTTAGTTTGTCACTTTGTTTCTTTGCTACTTTTATACTTTAGCCATTGTCCAGTTCCGTTCTTGTTTTGTTCAGCCAGTTTGTGTTTTCATTGTTTACCACTTGTTTATTTTGTTCTTATAATTTGTTATATGATCTGTTGTGCTTTAGTGTCAGGTTTTGTTAATCACAGTCTCTGTTTTTATTTTTGGTTTGTTTAGCCACTTTGTTTTCTTAGTCAGTTCCAGTTTAGTTTTGTCTTGGTGTTGATTTTTCTTTCCGGTTTGTTGTATTATATTATGCTCTCATCATGTCTTTGTCCCTCACTCATATTTGATTGTGTTCACTGAGCCTGCCTTGTTTCTTTCACTCACACACTTGGCACCCACTCACGTGTCTTTGTCTATGACAGGGGTGGCCAAGTTCGGTCCTCGAGAGCCACCTTCCTGACACTCTTAGTTGTCTCCCTGCTCCAACACACCTGAATCGAATGAAAGACTCATTAGCAGACTTTTAATGAGCCTTCCTCCTCTCGAGGACTGAACTTGGCCACCCCTGGTCTATGACATCACTCGACTTTGTGTACTCCCCCCTCACATCTCGCCTGTGTATAATCTTTGTTCACTAGCCACACCCCCTTAGGTCTTTCCTCATGTGCACCTTGTTAACGCCACCTGTTCCTCATCTCACATCCTGATTAGTCCACCTGTATTTAAACCTCACAGTCCTTCAGTGACAGATTGTTGTCTCAGTCCACTTTCCAGCGCCCTTCACAGTCCTGTTTTTGTCAAGCCATGTATTGAACTACTGCTCTGTTTCCTCGACCATGCCTCTTCCCTCATCCCAGATGTCGGTGTTTGCTCATGCCTCTGACCCCTGCTTGTTCATAACTGCATCTCTGCCTAATCCTACATGTACTTTTACCGAAACCAAGCCTGGAATAAAGACCATGTTTTCTCCTACACCTAAGCCTAGTCTGGGAGTTTGCATTGCGGGTCCAGCTGTCATGGTAGCCGGGCAGCCGCCCATTCTGACACGACGGGCAGTCAACTCTCGGAAGAGTCCTGGTGGATCTGAACTTCTTCCTTTTATGGATGATGGAGGCCACTGTGCTCATTGGGAAAAGCAGCAGTAATGTTTCTGTACTCTTCCCCAGATTTGTGCCTAAAGACAACCCTGTCTCTGAGGTCCACAGACAATTCCTTTGACTTCATGCTTGGTTTGTGCTCTGACATGCACTGTCAACTGTGGGACCTTATATGTAGACAGGTGTGTGTCTTTCCAAATAATATCCAGTCAACTGAATTTACCCCAGGTGGACTTCATTTAAACTGTAGAAACATCTCAAGGATGATCAGTGGAAACAGGATGCACCTGAGCTCAATTCTGAGCTTACCGTTGTGCTCAAATGTTTACATTGATGATCGTGTTTTTTGCATAAATACACATTGTCAAGTTTTCCATCTCAGACAGCAAATCATGGGTCAATCTACATGGAGGGGGCATGGGGGGAGATGCGGCCCCCCACCAACACTCCTAGATTAAAGGTCCAATTTTGAAGATATTTTTTCATACTATGAGTACTACTTATACCCCCGTCACACATAGCCGGAATCACACAGAGTGGCGGACTCATGAATCGGCGCACATCCAAAACGTGTTGGATTTCAGTTCCAAAGCAGTCTGACAAGTCCACACAGTTGGTCAAAATTGGCCCACGGCCCCAAGTGTAATGCACATCTTCAAAACTCTCCGGGCGCAGTCGAGGTGGGACACCTATCCAACAGCGGTCCATCTGAGGACCATCTAACCGCAATTTACATATTCCAATGGCATCAAAACCAAATCCGAAATGATTTGAGCACATACGAGGGAACCTCATGATAGATCTGGCACGGTATACCTGCCAGTATGATCTGCAGTGCCATGTATGTTTTTTGTTTTTTTTTCCCAAAGTACTACAATGTAAATAAATAGAATTATTATTATTATTGTTAATACAGCCGCCAAAGATGTAATAAAATCATCAGCATTTATTTGTATGGCTGTCATGCTGACTTTTAGCAGGATGACATCAAAACTACTGTACAGATTTTGATGGAATTTTCACCACAAATAAATATTACAGCATGGAAGACTCCACTGAATTTTGGAGGGAGATCCAGATTCTGGGTCAAGATTTCACTTTATATAGGCTTTGAAGGATTACGTCAAAACTACTGCACAGATTTTGATTAAATTTTCACCACAGATAGATATTAGGGCATGGAAGACTCCACTGGATTTTTGAGGTGATCTGGAAACGGATTTGGGCTCAGGATTTCACTTTATAGGCTTTTAAGGATGACATCAAAACTACTGCATGAATTTACATGAAATTTTCACTGCAGGTGTCATGGAATACTCCATTAAATTTTAGAGTGGATCAGGATCAAGATCCTGATTCTGTATCATTTTAACTATTTCGAGAATCATCTCAAATTTGCTTGATGGAGCTTGACAAACTTTAAATCACAAGTGGCTATTGTACAAAGGAAGACCCTGTAGATGTTGGGAGTGATCCGGATCACTATGCAGGTTCTGCAGCAGAAATATAGGACATCATGAAGTAAAACCAATATCATGAAGACACTATTTTGTTTCAGCTTGTGAATTAAATACCACATTGCAACATCTTAGTCAGTCGGACCATTCTGGATCAGTATGCAGTTATTGCATTGTGTTGTGGAATCTGGATCCAAATAAAGTCCAGGTCACGATGTGAAACATTTTTTTATTTTGAGTCCTTGTCAACCCTTGGTGGACTTCAGAAATCTTTGGTTGTTCTTGTTTGATCTTGTCATTATGGGGTGTTGTGAGTAGAATTTTGAGGGAAAAATTAGTTTACTTCATTTTGGAATAAGATTAAAACATAAAAAAAATGTGAAATAAGTGTGTGTGTGTGTATGTATACAGTGAGGCAAATAAGTATTTGATCCACTGTCGATTTAGCAATTTTTCTCACTTAGAAAGAATGTGGAATGCTCAAATTTTTAATCACAGGTACACTACAACTGTGAGAGACAGAATCTAAAAAAAAAAAAAAACCACCCAGAAAATACATTGTATGATTTTTAAATACTTAATTTGTATTTTATTGCATGAAATAAGAATTCTGGCTCTCACAGACCAGAAGCTCTCCTATTCTGCACTCTACCTGTATTAATTGCACCTGTTCGAACTCATTACCTGTGTAAAAGACATCTGTTTACACCCTCAATTGATCACACTCCAACCTTTCCACCATTGACAGCAGGGACAAAATTATAGACCTGCACAACAAGGCTGAGATGGCCTACAGGACTATAAGCACGCAGCTTGGCGAGAAGCAACAACTGTTGGTGTAATTACAACCCCAATTCCAATTCCCCAATGAAAAAACAATACAATGATTTGCAAATCTTCTTCAACCTATATTCAGTTGAATACACCACAAAGACAAGATATTTAATGTTCAAACTGATAAACTGATAAACTTGTTTTTGTGCAAATATTTGCTCATTTTGAAATGGATGCCTGCAACACATTTCAAAACACAGTGGTATGGGACAGTGGTATGTTTATCACTGTGTTACATCACCTTTCCTTCTAACAACACTCAATAAGTGTTTGGGAACTGAGGGCACTAATTGTTGAAGCTTTGCAGGTGGAATTCTTTCCCATTCTTGCTTGATGTACGAGGTCTGTTAGAAAAGTAACGGACCTTTTTATTTTATGCAAAAAATATATGGATTTGATTCATATGATTTTACGTCAGCCAAGCTTGAACCTTCGTGCGCATGCGTGAGTTTTTTCACGCCTGTCGGTTGCGTCATTCGCCTGTGGGCAGGCTTGGAGTGAGCACTGGTCCACCCCCCTTGTCGGATTTTTATTGTTAGGGAAATGGTGGAATGATTTGGGCTTTGCTCCATCAGAATTTTTTCAGAAACTGTTAGAGACAGGCAGCTGGAAACCATTCGGAAAATTCATTTGGCTTTCGGTGAAAATTTTTTTGGGCTTCACAGAGATTAAGGAGTGTTACTACCGCTTTAAGGACGGCCCACAATGGCGCACGGCGCGCCGCGCTCCGAGCCGCAATCGACAGGCAGAAACGACCATTTCATTTCTAAACGGATGGCTGTATGGCTCCGGGACCATTGTGTGCAATTTCTCTGGTTATCACAAGAGCTGGACATCAGCCATTTTCCGGCAGATTTCACTTTTAACAAGAGATTTTGTCATGGAAAGCCGCACGGAGGCTTCGCGCGTCACGACAGATTCGCTGATGGAGCAAGACAAAGAACACCTCCGTTTTGGAGTGTTAAAAGACAAGTTGGGACAAGCCTATCTCGGCTTTCAGTGCTTTCAGGTTTTGGAGCAACACATGCTGCCATCCAAGCAACGTCTTTTTCAGGGATGTCCCTGCTTATTTCAGCAAGACAATGCCAAGCCACATTCTGCACATGTTACAACAGTGTGGCTTCATAGTAAAAGAGTGTGGGTACTAGACTGGCCTGCCTGCGGTCCAGACCTGTCGCCCATTGAAAATGTGTAGCTCGAAAAAAAAAAATGTGAAGCACAAAATACAACTGTACAAATACAACTGTTAAACAACTGAAGTCATACATCAAGCAAGAATGGCAAAGAATTCCACCTGCAAAGTTTCAACAATTAGTGTCCTCAGTTTCCAAACGCTTATTGAGTGTTGTTAGAAGGAAAGGTGACGTAACACAGTGGTAAATATACCACTGTCCCAGCTTTTTAGAAAAGTGTTGCAGGCATCCATTTAAAAATAATTTGGAAAGTTTTTCATCCAACCTTGAGAATGAAATCAGCCCAGTTTCAGCTCTTGTTCAAAGAAGACAATTAGTGGTTTTATAGATATATTTTTTAAACTAATGCAATCCTACTCAAAAATGTTGGATAAAACAAAACTGTCATACAGAAAAGCTGCCTGCTTCACTGGATTAAAGGTTCAGTATGTCATTTTTGAAGAAGAGTGCAAATGCCATGTCCATCAAATATTCATGTGTTTTTAACCTTTTCAACATTATTTATGACCTTTTCAGTGTTTTTTTACTTTATTAACTTTGCGGGTGATAGAGTCCCCTGTCACAAATGCACATCGTTTCGGCCTGGTAGAAGTCACCCGTGGGCTTGGAGGGCTATCAGTAGGCATGTCCAAGGCTGAAAAATGGTTCACAATTGACAGTGGCGACTGTGATCCGAGTACCACAACCGGGCACCAGGCCCTACGTGATGTCTTTTGCCAAACAGTCCAAAAATCATCTTCTTTTGCCGGCGGAGCTAAGCTAGTACTAGCGGATGCACTAGCTGGCCCGACACTGAGCGCGTCCAGAGTGCCTGTGATATTTAACTCCACTAAAGTCAGAAGCTGTACTGACTTAGGGACATGGCTCACTAAAGGTGCTTTTCTACTACAAAGCTCCAGCACTACTCGGCTCTACTCTCCTCAGCTCTGCTCGGTTTGGTTCCAGGCACATTCTTTTCTACTGCAAATAGTACCTCTTCAACGTGGGCGGGGTCAGCCGAGCAAACTGCAGTGACGTCGTTTTATACGCGACATAAACATAAACAATGGCGGACTCCGTGTGTTTACTGCTATGTGAGTTTTTAAGAGAAAGTTGCTGGCAGCGAGACAAAACACACTTGAGAAGTACAGAAGACTTTGAGAATTCATACAACAATATGAAGATGAAGATGAGAAGATACAAGCTGCTAAAGAGACGAAGAGGCAAAGCATGACGGTAAGCTAATCGTTAGCTTCCTAAGTAGCTCGTAAATAATAAACTGCTCATCAATAATAAACTGACCGCTTTTTTTGCACTAGCGTCACTATTTCATAATGGATTTTAATAAATGTAGGCTTGTTTCAAAGCCCTTTGAAAGCTCTTTCCAATGCACCTATGCATGTGTGGGTTAAAAAAAAAAAAACTTTTATGTAAAATGCAGAAATTTGGGGAAATTACGACAAACTGTGCTGCTTTTCTCGCTCTATTGTCACTATTTGCTAACAGATTTTAATAAAAGTAGTCTTGTTTTAAAGCCCTTTAATTGCTCTTTCTAATGAACCCATACATGTCTAGTTGTTTTATGTAAAGTGTGGACATTTGTGGAAAATATTCTATTCTGTTCATTTACTGTGATTTTTTTCCCTGTCATCATAATTGTCGATGGATTTTTATAAATGAAGCCTTGTAAGTTGTATTCATGCTAATTAAAAGGTCTAACAAACCCATACATGTCTGGATAAAAAAAATCCTTATGTATTAAAATATTAATCTGAAGTATGCCTTGCCATTGTGCTCATTTACCTTGCTGCTTTTTCCACTGTAATATTACTGCTAGTCTTTTAATGACAACAACATATATATGATTTTTTACTAACATTTTATTACAAGTAGATATAAAGCCATTCAGAATTTATGACTTTTGACCCTCAGTCAGGGTAAACAGTACCTCCTCCATCCCCTCCAACCACACTGTTAAAATGGAAATGCCTCCTGTGACCACCATGAACACATCATATTAAACAACAGCTGCAAATATATATATATACATAAATATATTTAAACATTTTTGTTTCCGCATGTGAACACAGCTTAATGAAAAGAACTTATGGCTTTGAGTTATAGTCTCAGTATATTGATATTAAATTGCGACATAACGACTTTAAAATAGACATTTGTTTTACATAATTACATTAAGGCTCTTGTACAGTTCATTTTAGTATTGGAGAATTTGTTTTTGTGGTTCGTGCAGTTGATGATGAAGCACTGGCTGCCTTTTTTCTCCTCATATCGCTTCTGTTTAACAGGATCAAGGTCTCTCTCCACCCTCAGTAATGGCCGCCGTGCGGCACACCGCTAGTCACGTGACGTCCATTCCAGTCTCTATTTCCATGGACCGGCCAACTGACCATTGTGTGAAATGATTTTTAACCATTTGACTATTTAACCACTTGACCCTGAATTTAAGTAGATGCACACATGCATTTGTTATGATATGAACATGTGGAAAACAAATTATTATTTAGCAATTTATTTTTAGTGCAAAATAAATTTTCACTCACAGTTTCAATATGAGCATCCTGTCCTGCTTCAAAGTATAAAAAAAATGTCTTTAAAAATAAATCTTTCTCTGTCGTGTTACTGTTATAAAAGTGTATAAATTAACAAAAAAAATATCATTCAAAACAATGTAACAGTGAAAGTCTGAAAAAGTAAACAATACTTACAATACTTATAGCTGTTGTCGCGCACCTTTTCCCATTTGTCCATGTATTTTTGCTTTCTTTTTTGTTTTGTTTTTTTCGAGGAGGAGTAATGACGTTACAGACGTTCGTAGGTGTATCTGCAATGCCAGTGTCGGTATCAGCCATGCTGATTTGTTATGGTCGTCCGACGACCGTCGTCGGCTCATGATTCTCGTCCGGGATCTTCTTGCGAGCAGATGTCCCTCGACCAATGAGATAAGAGTGAATCTGTATCGTCAACTTGTGTCTGTCAGCTCATTGGTGAAGAGCAGGAGAGAGGCTGGTATCAAATTTACCGTAAGTTTCCATATAAAGCGCCAGTCAATTCCATTGACATTTTACAGACTTTTTGATTCTCACAGAAATACGGGACAAACTGCGTCCCGTTTCAGGTCAATACGGAACGCACACTTTTATTTCCAAATAAGGGACGATTCCGTTTTTCAAGGGACGGTTGGCAACCCTAACTGTTCCTCCCGAGGATTCTCAGAAAGTACAGTCTCTGCTGCGCCTTCTTTAGCAGCTCCTTGGTGTTGGCGCGCCATGTCAGGCTGTTCTCCAGCTCAATGCCGAGAAACCTGAACACCGGCACCTGCTCCACACAGACCCCCCCGATAAAAAAGTGGTTGGATGTCAGACTTGTTCCTTCTAAAGTCAACAAGAAACTCCTTTGTTTTGTAGTGTTAAGGAGCAGGTTGTTGACTGAACACCACTCTGCCAGCCGCTCCACCTCGTCCCTGTAGGCTAGCTCCCCTATGTCGTCTGAGATGAGTCCGACTACTGTCGTGTCATCTGCGAATGACACGACAATGAATTTGAAGTTCAAAATTTGACTCAATGAAGTTGAGCTTCAGCCTCAGCATCACTCAAGATGGACTGATTCGCTTGCTGGAACAGGCTCCTTTTTCTCTTGCCTGGACAATAATGAAGGTAGAAATGGGAAAGCAAGTTTAAAAAAAAACCCTTCAGTCTCTATATGATCATTCCCCAGAGTTTCAGTTATCTTGGTCACTTTGCATAAAAATTATGTTCTTTCAAAATTATCCTCCAACAAATCAGACCATTTGGAGCATCATTTTGAAAGAACATGACTTTTATGCAAAGCGACCAAGATAACTGAAACTTTGGCAAGGTCCTGCAAAATTTGCTGGACCTTTGTGGCATTTATTACAATATTTATGGGTTCTGGGTTTTTGTTTTTGTGTGTGTGTGTGTGTGTGTGTGTGTGTGTGTGTGTGTGTGTGTGTGTGTGTGTGTGTGTGTGTGTGTGTGTGTGTGTGTGTGTAGGGGGGGAGGGTCACCCTGTATATATATTGTATTTGGGAAAGTTACGTGATGTGAGACACGTTATTCTTACCAGTGATAACACATTGGTGTGTGGTGCTGGACGTTGATACAGATGTTGAAGCTGGTGTTCGAACCCTCCTCGCTTATGGAACTGGATTCTTCAACAAAAACACAAAATGGCGACATGTCAAAAAAAAAAAAAAAACACATCACCGTAATGCCACTAATTGAGTCAAATATACACATTTGTTGTCTTGCTGACTTTGAGGTGTTTTTCTGTCAGAAGTTAATACTTTAAAGCGGAGCACGGAGTTAGCTAGCTCGCTAGTTAGAAATCAGCTAGCTCACTGTGTCTGCATACATGAGACAACGATGTTACTTTAACACAAGTTTAGACTCACAATCTTCGTTTGTTAAAGTATGGTTCCCACCAATGGGTTAAGTAATGTTAAACGGTGCTTTCAAGCAGACTACAGTCACAAAAACACTTACCATCCGTCGCTTCCAACAAAGCCAAGTCGCAGTCATCCTGCCTCCGGGTGCTCGTCAGTCGGTGTCCGTAAACAGTGTTCCTGCTGTTGAACTGTTTGCAGCCCTTGCGGGCCGACCTACTCCGGTCATTGTGGTCCTGTAATCACTTTTAAGATTTTTCAGCTGTTTTCTGCGTTGCTGTAATGTCTGGTGAGCCGGGCGCGGCCAAAGACTGGGAGATTTTCTCATTTCGGATCGCTTCATCCACCTTTCTGTATTCTCTCCTCCACCACGAAACACAAACGTCCGCAACTCATCCACAGACCACGGTGTGGTTTTGTGCAAGTAAAAAAAAAAACTCACCGTGAAACGAAAGAAAAGGACGGTCGCTGTAACGCTGCTGTGACTATTTAAAAATGGCGGGTTTTGATTTTCGTCTCAGACGGCACGCTCATGACTTGTCCAGTGACGACATTCTCTGACCAATCAGTGGCCGGCAGCCTATTGACGTCACATTTTAGTATCGGCTCGGTTCGCTTGGAACCGCTCCTGAGCAGGTACTAAAAAAAGCACCCGGTACCAAGTACTAACCCTAGTGGAAAAGCAAAAAAACCGAGTTGAGCCGAGTAGTGCTACTTTTGTGAAGTAGAAAAGCGCCTTAAGAGGGCCACGTGCAAGATTCATGTAGAGTGCACGTCATGTAATTTGTGCACCAGAAAATCCAAACGTGTGGCAGAAGCTAATGCAAGCTTAACGAAAATGCTAACCACTCCTAAGATTCACACAGGTGTAAAATAATGAGCTAAAATTCTTAACTGTTGCACTTAAAATTAACAAAAGTGTTAGGCAACAGAAATAAAAGAAATGATTACAACCTTGTATTAATTTAGAAAAGCACCATTCAGTCCAGTCACCAAGGAGGCAGTCTGTCCACGACAATGTTGCCAGATCAGTGTTGCCCACTATTTTCAGCTTCAGATGTTTGTAACAAAAAGTCCTCATTTCTCCTCTTCCACTTTCTCTTTCTTTAATTCAGTTACTCAGCAAAAGTCTCCTCTTCAAGCTTCCTTTTCACAGGTCATTTAACAACAGTTCACTCACGGTACAAGGGATTTCTTCTCACTCCAGCCTCGGGAGTCCTTCCTTCCAGCCGCTCTCCTGCTCCACCCGGTCACGCTGTATGGCCGGCCCTTCCTGCCACCAGTCGCTCTGTTTGACGGCTCTCTCCCCTCTGTCTCTGGCAGGTTCCTTTTATTCTGTCCCCATAGCTGATGCAGTCAAGTACTTTAACCATCTTGATCTGTCTCCAGTGGATTGATGCATTTTTGGAGCTGTAGTCTTCTCCTCGGCAGTCATTTTGGGAACCATACAACGTTTCTGCATCACCAGTCCCCCTGATGATGTCACAGTATTGATTGATAATGCTCATGAGGTCTGAAAATTGAGGTGCTGTATAAGAAAAGGCTGTAATTCCCAATTGGATAGCGAAGTGCATCACTAAGGAAACTGATAGGATTTTCAGTACTGCATACTGAAGTACTTTACAGTGCATCCAGAAAGTATTCACACCCTTTGCTCAATACTTTACAGCCTCAAACCTGCCTATGATACCACAAGCTTGGTGCACCTATCTTTGGGCAGTTTTGCTCATTCCTCTTTGCATCACCTCTCAAGCTCCATCAGGTTGGATGGGTAGTGTCAGTGACCAAACATTTTCAGATCTTTCAAGTCGGTATGATGCCTGGTTTCCTCCAGACATGAAGACTGGCATTCGTGCCAAAGAGTTCAGTCTTTCACAGATCAGATCACAGAATTTTGTTTCTCATGGTCTTTGCAGCACCAGGCCTGATTGGTGGATTTCTGCAGAGATGGTTGTCCTTCTGTAAGGGTCTCTCCACAGAGGAATGCTAGAGCTCTGACAGAGTGACTATCAGGTTCTTGATCACCTCCACTACTAAGGCCTTTCTCCCCCGATCACTCAGTTTGACAGGCGGTCAGCTCTAGGAAGAGTCTCTGAACTTCTTCCATTAACTGATGGTGGAGGCCACTGTGCTCATTGGGAACTTCAAAGCAGCAGAAATGTTTCTGTACCCTTCCCCAGATTTGTGCCTCGAGATAATCCTGTCTCAGAGGTCTAGAGACAGTTCTTTTGACTTGATGCTTGGTTTGTGCTCTGACATGCACCGTCAACTGTGGGACCTTATATGTAGACAGATGTGTGTCTTTCCAAATCATGTCCAAGCAACTGAATTTAACCCAGGTAGACTCCAGTTAAGCTGTAGATACATCTCAAGGATGATCAGTGGAACAGAATGCACCTGAGCTCAATTTTGAGCTTCATGGCAAAGAATGTGAATGCTTATGTACATGTTATGTCTTAGTTTTTTTTTTTTTTTTTAATAGTTTTGCAAAAATAAAAAAAAACAAAACAAAAAAAACCCTTTATCCACATTCTCATTATGGGGTATTGTGTGTAGAATTTTGAGGAAAAACATTAATTTACTCCATTTTGGAATGAAGCTGTACAAAAAAAAAAGTGAAGTGCTGCGAATGCTTTCTGGATGCACTGTAAGTGACAACACCAGGACACCATATTAGGTTTGTATGAGTCAACACCAAGCATGCTCCCTCCCACACTACATCTCTCGAATGGAGAGTCGAAGAAGTGACCAGCAAACCACAATCACTGAAGAGGTCTGATGTTTGGTTGCACCATCAACATGTAGCACAACAAGATGGCCATGTTCACCACACAGACCTTGAAAATAAAAATTAATAAATGGATTAATATTTTTGACATAAACAGTGTTACTTCCATGTGTGTTTCTTTTTTTTTTTTGCGCACCTTTGTGCAGTCAGTGTGTGTTTTTTGTGTGTGTGTTGTTTTTTTTTGGGGGGGGGGTAGCAAACACTACATTGATTAACCACAGCAAAATTATGATTGAAAGAATTTTCACTTTCTTCCTTGCAAAGCTAGTATTATTTTCAAGACATTTCCTTGCAACAATAGATGATGATGGCATGCGTTAGCAGCATTAGCATTGCGTAATTACCTCTGATTACACCACTTGTCATCAATGGCTAAATAAAACTCAGAGTCTACAACCTTAAAAAGTGATCATTAAAAATCATCAATTTTCTAAATTACTGTGAATCAAATATTTACAGTAAAAAAAATTGTGATAAATTGTTACACTATATCATCCAGTCCTGCAATATTTTTAACCTCCTTCAACATAAACTAAAAGGCTCCATGTACATCTTTTTTTTTCTTTTTTTTTGTGTGTGTGATGCATTGTGGTAGTGCATAGAGTCAAAATTCCAAAATTGTGTCACTATCCAGCTGCTTATGGACCCGACTGTACTGTATGTCGTTGGTTGTAATGTTGATTTTTCATTCAGTTAATTATCAGTCTGATTGTCACTTTCAGTCAACTAACTGAAGTTTTTGTCTTAGTAGTAGTCCTATTATGATTTTGCCAATAGCAGTCCAACATACTTTTTTTCAGTTTCACTGTAACTGAATAACCCGTAAATTGCTAACAATTTAACATTTTCAGCCTTCTGTTGACTGTATTAATTTGACAGGCCCTTGCATCTTGTCTACCTTGTTCAGGTATCATCCATGCCCGTGCCCTGGTCAGAGAGTGTCTTGCAGAAACGGAGAGAAGTGCACGCACATAATCTTTGAAAAGGTCCCATTATCTGTCTTGTTTTTGTTTTGTTTTTTAGCCTGTCCTTTAGACTCTATTTTTAGTCCTTTTGTTGCAGTCCTCAATATTATTCACCAGTTCTACAGGCTTCTTATTGTTTTATAGGGTAAATTTTGCCATCTTCACTGTTTCCATATCCCGTTACTTGCATTGTGTTAACCAACAAACATTCTGTGCAGTTCTGTTGAATGTGAGGGAACTTTAGTTGAAGCAATTATGTTGATAAATTGTATTGAGCACCGGTGTGATGTCACTTATCTATAACAATGCTCAAATTGGTTCTGTACTATCTTGTTCAGAATTACCATTTTGTGTTTTGAAGACCAGTCTGAGTACAAAGTGTGGACTTTCCTCACCTTTGTGTCCAGTGTTGATGGAATAAACAAATGAGGTGAAATGTTTATATATATATAATATGTGTGTGTGTTTAATGCATCAGTCATCAACAGAATATTAATTTTGCACCTGCAGCACTTGCAGATTACACCACTATTCACAAAGCTTCCTACACTTGAGTAACCCAAGTGTAGGAAGCTTGGTCTTATGCACTGGAAGGAAAGTGGTTTTATAGCAAAGCGTCCACTTTTAGAACTCAGTCACCTATATACAGTTGTATGCAAAAGTGTGGGCACCCCCTGATAATTTTCATGATTTTCCTTTATAATTCATTGGTTGTCTGGAAAAAGGTGCTTTGCCCTCTTCAGGTCGGTGGAGTGTCCTTTCCTCAAGTGGAGGAGTTTAAGTATCTCGGGGTCTTGTTCACGAGCGAGGGACGGATGGAGCGTGAGATCGACAGACGGATCGGTGCAGCATCTGTAGTGATGCGGTCGCTGTATCGGCCCATCGTGGTGAAGCGAGAGCTGAGCACGGTGTCAAAGCTCTCGATTACCGATTGATCTATGATCCAACCCTCACCTATGGTCATGAGATTTGGCTCATGACTGAAAGAATGAGATCGCAAGCACAAGCGGCCGAGATAAGTTTCCTCCGCAGGGTGGCTGGGCGCTCTCTTAGAGATGGGGTGAGGAGCTCGGTCACTCTGGAGGAGCTCAGAGTCGAGCCGCTGCTCTTCCACGTCGAAATGAGCCAGCTGAGGTGGCTCGGGCATCTTTTCCGGATGGCCCCTGGACGCCTTGTCGGAGAGGTGTTCCGGGCACATCCCATTGGGAGGAGGCCCCGGGGAAGACCCAGGACACGCTGGAGGGACTATTTCTCTCGGCTGGCTTGGGAACACCTCGGGGTTCCCCCGGAGATGCTGGGGGAGGTGTGTGTGGATCGGGAGGTTGGGGCGGCTTTGCTGGAGCTGCTGGAGCTGCTGTCCCCGCGACCCGACTCCGGATAAAGTGGAAGAAAATAGATGGTTATCTGGATCAGAAATTTCAGTTAATCATATCATATAGCAGATGAACACACTGATATTTGAGAAGTGAAATGAAGTTTGTCGTATTTACAGAAAGTGTGCAATAATTATTTAAACAAAACTGGGCAGGTGCATAAATTTGGGCACCCTTGTCATTTTATTGATTTAATTATTGGAACACAAAATTGGTTTGGTAAGCTCATTGACCCTTGACCTCCTTATACAGGTGAATCCAATTATGAGAAAGGGTATTTAAGGTGGTCATTTGCAAAGGTTTCCCCTCTTTGCATCTCTTCCAATGAGTGGCAACATGGGAGCCTCTAAACAACTCTCAAATGACCTGGAAAAAAATAGATTGTTGAACATCATGGTTTTAAGGGAAGGATACAAAAAGATTTCAGCTGTCAGTTTCCACTGTGAGGAACATAGTGAGGAAATGGAAGACTGCAGGTACAGTACTAGTTAAGGCCTGAAGTGGCAGGCCAAGAAAAATCTCAGATAAGCTGAAGCGAAGGATGGTGATAACAGTCATAGTCAACCCCCGAAACTGCTCCAAAGAGCTACAACATGATCTTGCTGCAGATAGTGTCTCTGTGCATCGTTCAACTATACAGCACACTTTGCACAAGGAGATGCTGTAATGAAGAGGAAGCCTTTTCTGTGTGCACGCCACAGCATTCTGGAATGGCCATCTCAGTCCCCAGACCTGAATATTATTGAAAATCTGTGGTGTGATTTTAAGCGGGCTGTCCATGCTTGGAAACCAACAAACCTGACTTAACTGGAGATGTTTTGTGAAGAATGGTCCAAAATACCTACAACCAGAATCTAGACTCTCATTAGAAGCTATAGGAAGCGTTTTAGAGACTGTTATTTCTGCAAAATATCTACTAAATATTGATGTATTTTTTTTCTGTTGGGGTGCCCAAATTCATGCACCTGCCTAATTTTGTTTAAAGAACTATTGCACACTTTCTGTAAATCCTATAAACTTCATTTCACTTCTCAAATATCACTGTGTCTGCTATATGATACATTTAACTGAAATTGCTGATTCAACCAATCAATGATTTATAAAGGAAACTCATGGAAATCGTCAGGGATGCCCAAACCTTTTTCTACAACTGTATATAAATCATAAATGTTGGTATAGAAGTAAAAATGTATGTGATGTGCTGTAGCCAGAAGCAGACCAGCAACATTCATGCTGTTCTGGACTTGTCTGTCACAATATAGTGTTTAACCTGAAACTCGGCACAGAGGTATATACAGAACTCCAGCACCCACAGCAACATGTTGAACAGCGACACTTACTGCAAAGTTGTAACTTCTTCCTTTTATTATAGCACCAGTCACCTCAAAATAATTCTAACTTTCCAAATGATCCCTTTTGAACTCATTTTCTTTTTGATGTCTGAGGTTTGGCTTCATCAGAAAAGTAAGAAGCTCACTATTTTTCCACTAGCAACTGTTTCTGTAGAACCACTTGTAGAACCACTTTTAACCATCTTTCTGTAGAACCACTTGTCAATGATCTTATCTCTATAGCAGCATGTACTTCAAGATTTATTTTTTAATGATGAAACTCGACCAATAAATTATCCATTTATTAAAACTGCATCTATTTTCAAGATGTGATGCTTTATATGCCACAAAACGTATCAGCGAAGAATAGTTTCATAAACTTGGCATATTGAATATACCCCACTGGGATTAATTTTATATGAATTTAATATTTTGTAGACCAGAAAGTGTGGCTGGAAAATAAGTTTTGTTTGAAAGGTGAGCGAACTAACAAAAAACACTTGTTTTAAGGTAATTTGAGGGTATGCTTTGCACAAATAAAGTTTTCTGGAGTGTAAAGTTGCACGTTAGCTACCTATCAATCACAATATAATTAGGTCATAATGAGCAAGGTAAGTGCCAGCTGTCAACAAGACAATTCTTAAGAACCTGACATATGCTGAAATTTAAGATTTTTTTAAGTAACTATTTTTGTGTCAAAAATGTTAAAAAGGCCTAAAAATGTTTATGGTCACCTGAGTGACCCAGATTTTTTGGGGTGTTAGGTTTGTGGAAAATGAGTGTGTGGAGATGTTGAGAAAGACCAATATATAACTATTCTAACACACACACACAAACGTACGTGGCTCACAATATGCTAAACTGTTATGAAAGTGTAACACAAAGATCCATTTTTCAAGTTACATGTTTTTATTGCAAACTAGTTTGAAATTGTAGTACACATATATTTCTTTCATAAACCACAAAGCTCAAGATAACTCATTAACTATTAACTTTAAAAATTTCATTTTTCCATTATGGAAAAGTGAAATTAATAAGAGTATGGACCCTTGCAGGTGTTATTTTTCACGGACAATTCTCAGGTTGTTTTCAACTTGTTATAATTTCTTAATACATGTATCTTTTATACAAATTGACGATGTATATCGGAGAATACATATTTCAAAGTAGAATGCCCATCTAAGTGTAAATGTTAGCTATAGTTTATGCGACTTTTAACCATCTATATCTCCCACTTGGTTTTGACAGACGGCGTAACGTCCGCAAGGGTCATTTTTAATTTAATTTTTTTTGTACTTAAAATTGACTCAAGGGCCTTTTACTTTTAATTTTTCATTTCATGGGTTTTCTATTGACTAACGCACAACGCAATTGCCTTGAGGTTGGTTTGAAAAAAAATATGACGTGGTTGAAAAAGTGAGGTCCAATCGTGTGTGTGATGGGGAAAAAGTGGATTTTCTAAACTTTTCAATTTTTCTTTATTTTATGAGCAACGAAATACACTCAAATTATGCATACTATAAATACACATTAGTGTTAACTATCAGACATTTCTATTCAACAATCCATATTTAATAAACACATTCATGAAGTACCTCAGGTGTAATACGAGGTCTGTCAATAAAGTATAGGTCCTTTTTATTTTTTTCAAAAACTATATGGATTTCATTCATATGTTTTTATGTCAGACATGCTTGAACCCTCGTGCGCATGCGTGAGTTTTTCCACGCCTGTCGGTGACGTCATTCGCCTGTGAGCACTCCTTGTGGGAGGAGTCGTCCAGCCCCTCGTCGGAATTCCTTTGTCTGAGAAGTTGCTGAGAGACTGGCACTTTGATCAAAATTTTTTCTAAACCTGTGAGACACATCGAAGTGGACACGGTTCGAAAAATTAAGCTGGTTTTCGGTGAAAATTTTAACGGCTGATGAGAGATTTTGAGGTGATACTGTCGCTTTAAGGACTTCCCACGGAGCAAGACGTCGTGCAGCACTCCCAGGCGCCGTCGTCAGCCTGTTTCAAGCTGAAAACCTCCACATTTCAGGCTCTATTGATCCAGGACATCGTGAGAGAACAGAGAAGTTTCAGAAGAAGTCAGTTTCAGCATTTTATCCGGATATTCCACTGTTAAAGGAGATTTTTTTAATGAAAGACGTGCGGGCGGATTGCAGCGTCGACTCGCAGCCGCCGCGACGCTCCGCCACAGGAAAAACACCTCTGTTGGAAGCCTTAAGGACATGTTGGAACATGTCCAGCTGTTAAACAATTTCTCATATACTCACTCCACTGAAAGCCATCAAAAGCCGCCTGGATTTTGCAAATGGTTATCAACACGGAGGTGTTTTTCCTGTGCCGCCGCACCGCGCCGGCTGCGTCCCGACGAGCGGACCCATCCACACATCTTTCGTTAAAAAATCTCCTTTAACAGTGGAATATCCGGATAAAATGCTGAAACCGACTTCTTCTGAAACTTCTCTGTTCTCTCACGACATCCTGGATCAATAGAGCCTGAAATGTGGAGGTTTTCAGCTTGAAACAGGCTGACGACAGCGCCTGGGAGTGCTGCACGACGTCTCGCTCCGTGGGAAGTCCTTAAAGCGACAGTATCACCTCAAAATCTCTCATCAGCCGTTAAAATTTTCACCGAAAACCAGTTTAATTTTTCGAACCGTGTCCACTTCGATGTGTCTCACAGGTTTAGAAAAAATTTTGATCAAACAAAGCGCCAGTCTCTCAGCAACTTCTCAGACAAAGGAATTCCGACGAGGGGCTGGACGACTCCTCCCACAAGGAGTGCTCACAGGCAAATGACGTCACCGACAGGCGTGGAAAAACTCACGCATGCGCACGACGGTTCAAGCATGTCTGACGTAAAAACATATGAATGAAATTCATATAGTTTTTGAAAAAAATAAAAAGGACCTATACTTTGACAGCCCTCGTATAACGGTTTAGCATATTGTGAGCCATATATATATATATATATATATATATATACACACACACACACACGAGGTCTGTCAATAAAGTAATGGTCCTTTTTATTTTTTTCAATATATGGATTTCATTCATATGTTTTTACGTCAGACATGCTTGAACCCTCGTGCGCATGCGTGAGTTTTTCCACGCCTGTCGGTGACGTCATTCACCTGTGAGCACGCCTTGGGAAGGAGTGGTCCCGCCCCCTTGTCGGATTTTCATTGTCTGGAAATGGCGGAATGAAAAGGACTTTTTTCCATCAGAATTTTTTCAGAAGCTGTTAGAGACTGGCACCTGGAAACCATTCGAAAAATGTATCTGGCTTTCGGTGAAAATTTTACAGGCTTCACAGAGAATAAGGTCTGTTACTGTGGCGACCCCAAGTGCAAACAAGGGAGCAGCCGAAGGGACTTACTTTTACTACAGCTTTAAGGACCCCTTTAAGGACGCTCGCCGCGCTCCGAGCTGCGACGATGCGGCACAAGCCACCGGACCATTTCTAAACGGATGGCTCTGTGGATACGAGACCGTCATGTGTTCTTTCTCTGGTTATCACAAGAGCTGGACATCAGCCATTTTCCGGCAGATTTCACAAGAGATTTTGTCACGGAAAGCCGCACGGAGGCTTTGCGCGTCACGACCGATTCGCTGATGAAGCGAGACAAAGGAACACCTCCGTTTCGGAGTGATAAAGGACAAGTTGGGACATGCCCAGCTCTCCACAATTTCACTGATACTTACTGGACTGGTAAGCATTGAAAGCCGAGATAGACATGTCCAAACTTGTCCTCTGACATGCCGAAACGGAGGTGTTCCTTTGTCTCGCTTCCAAAGCAAATCGGTCTTTACGCGCGAAGCCTCCGCGCGGCTTTCCATGACAAAATCTCTTGTTAAAAGTGAAATCTGCTGGATAATGGCTGATGTCCAGCTCTTGTTATAACCAGAGAAAGAGCACACGACGGTCTCGTATCCACAGAGCCATCCGTTTAGTAATGGTCCGGTGGCTTGTGCCGCGTCGTCGCAGCTCGGAGCACGGTGCGCCGAGCGTCCTTAAAGGGGTCCTTAAAGCTGTAGTAACAGACCTTATTCTCTGTGAAACCCGTAAAATTTTCACCGAAAGCCAGATAAATTTTTCCAGGTGCCAGTCTCTAACAGCTTCTGAAAAAATTCTGATGGAAAAAAAGTTCTATTCATTCCGCCATTTCCAGACAATGAAAATCCGACGAGGGGGCGGGACCACTCCTTCCCAAGGCGTGCTCACAGGCGAATGACATCACCGACAGGCGTGGAAAAACTCACGCATGCGCACGAGGGTTCAAGCATGTCTGACGTAAAAATATATGAATGAAATCCATATAGTTTTTGAAAAAAATAAAAAGGACCGTTACTTTATTGACAGACCTCATATATATAAAGGAAATATTAACAGGTCTGTGAAAGCCAGAATTCTTGCTGGTTGGTAGGGGATCAAATACTTATTTCATGCAATAAAATGCAAATTAATTATTTAAAAATCATACAATGTGATTTTCTGAATTTTTGTTTTTTTTTTTAGATTCTGTTTCTCACAGTTGAATTGTACCTACGATAAAAATTACAGACTTCCATTCTTTGTAGGTGGGAAAACCTGTAAAATTGACAGTGGATCAAATATTTATTTCCCCCATTATATATATATATATATATATATATAGTGGGGGAAATAAGTAAACAAGAACTACTGCACTGGGTTAAAATACAGATTCCTATCCTGTCATTTAATTCCAAATTTGAATATGCTAGAAAATAAATTAAATTACAGCTGTGGTGGCCAAGTGGTTAATGCACTTGGTTTCAGTTCAGAAGGTTCCAGGTTCAAATCCCACCCCTGCCACACTTCTCCATGTAATGTGGAGTTACGTCAGGAGGGGCATCCGGCGTAAAACTTGTGCCAACTCAACATGCAGATCCACCTTCGATTTGCTGTGGCGACCCAGAGTGCAAACAAGGGAGAAGGGACTTACTTTATAAATTAAATCACAGTCAGTTTGGTAAGAAATTATTTTCACTTATCACCTCAACTGGAATACCAACATTGTGTTCACAATAATAGTAGCATCTGCTGTTGACGCTACAAACTCAAAACTATTATGTTCAAACTGCTTTTTTAGCAATCCTGTGAATCACTAAACTAGTATTTAGTTGTATAACCACAGTTTTTCATGATTTCTTCACATCTGTGAGGCATTAATTTTGTTGGTTTAGAACCAAGATTTTGCTCATTTACTAGTGTGCTTGGGGTCATTGTCTTGTTGAAACACCCATTTCAAGGGCATGTCATCTTCAGCATAAGGCAACATGACCTCTTCAAGTATTTTGACATATCTAAACTGATCCATGATACCTAGTATGCGATATATAGGCCCAACACTATAGTAGGAGAAACATGCCCATATCATGATGCTTGCACCACCATGCTTCACTGTCCTCACAGGGAACTGTAGCTTGAAGTCAGAGTTTGGGGGTCGTCTCACAAACTGTCTGCGGCCCTTGGACCCAAAAAGAACAATTTTACTCTCATCAGTCCACAAAATATTCCTCCATTTCTCTTTAGGCCAGTTGATGTGTTTTTTGGCAAATTGTAACCTCTTCTACACGTCTTTTATTTAACAGAGGGACTTTGCGGGGGATTCTTGCAAATAAATTAGCTTCACACAGGCGTCTTCTAACTGTCACAGCACTTAACAGGTAACTCCAGACTGTCTTTGATCATCCTGGAGCTGATCAATGGGTGAGCCTTTGCCATTCTGCTTATTATTCTATCCATTTTGATGGTTGTTTTTCGTTTTCTTCCACGCATCTGTTTGTTTTTTTGTCCATTTTAAAGCATTGGAGATCATTGTAGATGAACAGCCTATAATTTTTTGCACCTGCATATAGGTTTTCCCCTCTCCAATCAACTTTTTAATCAAACTATGCTGTTCTTCTGAAGAATGTCTTGAACGTCCCATTTACCTCAGGCTTTCAAAGAGAAAAGCATGTTCAACAGGTGCTGGCTTCATCCTTACATAGGGGACACCTGAGTCACACCTGTTTGTTCCACAAAATTGACAAACTCACTGACTGAATGCCACACTACTATTATTGTGAACACCGCCTTTTCTATTTTTTATTTTTTTTTAAACTAATAGCCCAGCGACATCTGGTGGGGCCATGCCCCACGGGCCCTTAATGCAAAAATGCCACTAGATACAAGGATGTTACATGCAGCTCATTGGAGCTTTAGTTATTGATCTGTTCAGACATTGTCAACGTTTATCAGACTCGGGAGGTTGGACGACAATCAAATGGAACACTGACATTACAGAACGTATGAAAACGATGAGGAACCGTCAAAACAGAAAGCAAAACGAAATACGGATGAATTGAGGTTGTCGTCGGGATTCATTTACATTTTTTGACAATTAAGAAATCTGGATTTACGTTGGCATTAACTGTCGTCCAGCTTTGTTACTGTACTTGGAACTTCGTCAGAATTTTTAGTTTCATTTGGGCTTTTGTGTCCTTCATTAGTGCTGTGCAACCGTGACTTGACATAGGCAATCCCAACCAAAGTACTTTTAATGTTGCCTTCACATGTTGGCGGTATGTGGCAGATGGTGAATTGGATGTTGCATTGTATTCAGTGAGCGTATAGAAAATTCTGCCACTGCTGACAGCAGTGGTGTGCGCTGTTGAAGGTTTTATTCTTTAGTGTGCCTTGATAGAGAGAATGATGACATGAGTCAAAAAAATAAATAGACTCGTGACTCATGGTGCCATCTTGGGTGTTAGCTGGATTTACATGCAGACAGATTAACAGCAATTTTATTTATTCACTGAAAATGCCAGGTTATTGTTCATTTGGACGCACAAATAGATACAGCAAGGGCTTCAAGATGTACATATTCCGTTCAGATCCGAACAGAAGAAAAATTTGGGAAAATAAAGTCAGCTGTGTGGGATGGAAGCCAACATCATTATCAAAGCTTTGAGAGGTAAATTTATTGTTCAGTCCCATATACAGTGAAACTCACCTAAACCATTGTACTATAAACCAAATATTCGCAGTCACCGGGCAAAAAAGTTCCAACGTTTTTGTATTGTTTCCCATCTAATAAACACCGTATATAACGGCTTTTGTACAGCAGATTTTCCTCTCACATCGGGTAAAATGTCCCGTCCAAATGCAATTTAATTCATTTATTAAATTATTTGAATGGGACTATGCATATTAATGAACAGACAAGTACTGTAAATATGCTGGATTTAGCTCAAGGCTAATTTGCATCTGCAGTCCCATGGGGTAAAAATACCACTAACACAGAACATACATGAACAATACAAAACAATACAATACAACATAACACATTACAAGACAAACACTACAATGTATTTCCATTAAACCCTCGCACGTGGGACCGGAGTAATTTCCGTGACTAAAAGCCCAAACTTTTATTTTTTTCACGCCGTGCTCAGACTCTGACCTTCAGCCTGACATACACCTGTTAATTCAAATCAAATCAATTTTATTTATATAGCACCAAATCACAACAAACAGTTACCCCAAGGCGCTTTATATTGTAAGGCAAGGCCATACAATAATTACGGAAAAACCCCAACGGTCAAAACGACCCCCTGTGAGCAAGCACTTGGCGACAGTGGGAAGGAAAAACTCCCTTTTAACAGGAAGAAACCTCCAGCAGAACCAGGCTCAGGGAGGGGCAGTCTTCTGCTGTGACTGGTTGGGGCTGAGGGAGAGAACCAGGAAAAAGACATGCTGTGGAGGGGAGCAGAGATCAATCACTAATGATTAAATGCAGAGTGGTGCATACAGAGCAAAAAGAGAAAGAAACACTCAGTGCATCATGGGAACCCCCAGCAGTCTAAGTCTATAGCAGCATAACTAAGGGATGGTTCAGGGTCACCTGATACAGCCCTAACTATAAGATTTAGCAAAAAGGAAAGTTTTAAGCCTAATCTTAAAAGTAGAGAGGGTGTCTGTCTCCCTGATCTGAATTGGGAGCTGGTTCCACAGGAGAGGAGCCTGAAAGCTGAAGGCTCTGCCTCCCATTCTACTCTTACAAACCCTAGGAACTACAAGTAGGCCTGCAGTCTGAGAGCGAAGTGCTCTAATGGGGTGATATGGTACTACGAGGTCCCTAAGATAAGATGGGACCTGATTATTCAAGACCTTATAAGTAAGAAGAAGAATTTTAAATTCTATTCTAGAATTAACAGGAAGCCAATGAAGAGAGGCCAATATGGGTGAGATATGCTCTCTCCCTCTAGTCCCTGTCACTACTCTAGCTGCAGCATTTTGAATTAACTGAAGGATTTTCAGGGAACTTTTAGGACAACCTGAAAATAATGAATTACAGTAGTCCAGCCTAGAGGAAATAAATGCATGAATTAGTTTTTCAGCATCACTCTGAGACAAGACCTTTCTAATTTTAGAGATATTGCGCAAATGCAAAAAAGCAGTCCTACATATTTGTTTAATATGCACATTGAATGACATATCCTGATCAAAAATGACTCCAAGATTTCTCACAGTATTACTAGAGGTCAGGGTAATGCCATCCAGAGTAAGGATCTGGTTAGACACCATGTTTCTAAGATTTGTGGGGCCAAGTACAATAACTTCAGTTTTATCTGAGTTTAAAAGCAGGAAATTAGAGGTCATCCATGTCTTTATGTCTGTAACACAATCCTGCAGTTTAGCTAATTGGTGTGTGTCCTCTGGCTTCATGGATAGATAAAGCTGGGTATCATCTGCGTAACAATGAAAATTTAAGCAATGCCGTCTAATAATACTGCCTAAGGGAAGCATGTATAAAGTGGATAAAATTGGTCCTAGCACAGAACCTTGTGGAACTCCATAATTAACCTTAGTCTGTGAAGAAGATTCCCCATTTACATGAACAAATTGTAATCTATTAGATAAATATGATTCAAACCACCGCAGCGCAGTGCCTTTAATACCTATGGCATGCTCTAATCTCTGTAATAAAATTTTATGGTCAACAGTATCAAAAGCAGCACTGAGGTCTAACAGAACAAGCACAGAGATAAGTCTACTGTCTGAGGCCATAAGAAGATCATTTGTAACCTTCACTAATGCTGTTTCTGTACTATGATGAATTCTAAAACCTGACTGAAACTCTTCAAATAGACCATTCCTCTGCAGATGATCAGTTAGCTGTTTTACAACTACCCTTTCAAGAATTTTTGAGAGAAAAGGAAGGTTGGAGATTGGCCTATAATTAGCTAAGATAGCTGGGTCAAGTGATGGCTTTTTAAGTAATGGTTTAATTACTGCCACCTTAAAAGCCTGTGGTACATAGCCAACTAATAAAGATAGACTGATCATATTTAAGATCGAAGCATTAATTAATGGTAGGGCTTCCTTGAGCAGCCTGGTAGGAATGGGGTCTAATAGACATGTTGATGGTTTGGAGGAAGTAACTAATGAAAATAACTCAGAACAATCGGAGAGAAAGAGTCTAACCAAATACCGGCATCACTGAAAGCAGCCAAAGATAACGATACGTCTTTGGGATGGTTATGAGTCATTTTTTCTCTAATAGTTAAAATTTTATTAGCAAAGAAAGTCATGAAGTCATTACTAGTTAAAGTTAAAGGAATACTCGGCTCAATAGAGCTGTGACTCTTTTTCAGCCTGGCTACAGTGCTGAAAAGAAACCTGGGGTTGTTCTTATTTTCTTCAATTAGTGATGAGTAGTAAGATGTCCTAGCTTTACGGAGGGCTTTTTTATAGAGCAACAGACTCTTTTTCCAGGCTAAGTGAAGATCTGTTAAATTAGTGAGATGCCATTTCCTCTCCAAATTACGGGTTATCTGCTTTAAGATCAGAGATTGTGAGTAATACCATGGAGTCAGGCACTTCGGATTTAAAGCTCTCTTTTTCAGAGGAGCTACAGCATCCAAAGTTGTCTTCAATGAGGATGTAAAACTATTGACGAGATACTCTATCTCACTTACAGAGTTCAGGTAGCTACTCTGCACTGTGTTGGTATATGGCATTAGAGAACATAAAGAAGGAATCATATCCTTAAACCCAGTTACAGCGCTTTGTGAAAGACTTCTAGTGTAATGAAACTTATTCCCCACTGCTGGGTAGTCCATCAGAGTAAATGTAAATGTTATTAAGAAATGATCAGACAGAAGGGAGTTTTCAAAGAATACTGTTAAGTCTTCAATTTCCATACCATAAGTCAGAACAAGATCTAAGATATGATTAAAGTGGTGGGTGGACTCATTTACATTTTGAGCAAAGCCAATCGAGTCTAATAATAGATTAAATGCAGTGTTGAGGCTGTCATTCTCAGCATCTGTGTGGATGTTAAAATCGCCCACTATAATTATCTTATCTGAGCTAAGCACTAAGTCAGACAAAAGGTCTGAAAATTCACAGAGAAACTCACAGTAACGACCAGGTGGACGATAGATAATAACAAATAAAACTGTTTTTTGGGACTTCCAATTTGGATGGACAAGACTAAGAGTCAAGCTTTCAAATGAATTAAAGCTGTCTGGGTTTTTGATTAATTAATAAGCTGGAATGGAAGATTGCTGCTAATCCTCCCCCTCGGCCCATGCTACGAGCGTTCTGGCAGTTAGTGTGACTCGGGGGTGTTGACTCATTTAAACTAACATATTCATTCTGCTGTAACCAGGTTTCTGTAAGGCAGAATAAATCAATATGTTGATCAATTATTATATCATTTACCAACAGGGACTTAGAAGAGAGAGACCTAATGTTTAATAGACCACATTTAACTGTTTTAGTCTGTGGTGCAGTTGAAGGTGCTATATTATTTTTTCTTTTTGAATTTTTATGCTTAAATAGATTTTTTACTCGTTATTGGTGGTCTGGGAGCAGACACCGTCTCTACGGGGATGGGGTAATGAGGGGATGGCAGGGGGAGAGAAGCTGCAGAGAGTTGTGTAAGACTACAACTCTGCTTCCTGGTCCCAACCCTGGATAGTCACGGTTTGGAGGATTTAAGAAAATTGGCCAGATTTCTAGAAATGAGAGCTGCTCCATCCAAAGTGGGATGGATGCCGTCTCTCCTAACAAGACCAGGTTTTCCCCAGAAGCTTTGCCAATTATCTATGAAGCCCACCTCATTTTTTGGACACCACTCAGACAGCCAGCAATTCAAGGAGAACATGCGGCTAAACATGTCACTCCCGGTCCGATTGGGGAGGGGCCCAGAGAAAACTACACAGTCCGACATTGTTTTTGCAAAGTTACACACCGATTCAATGTTAATTTTAGTGACCTCCGATTGGCGTAACCGGGTGTCATTACTGCCGACGTGAATTACAATCTTACCAAATTTACGCTTAGCCTTAGCCAGCAGTTTCAAATTTCCTTCAATGTCGCCTGCTCTGGCCCCGGAAGACAATTGACTATGGTTGCTGGTGTCGCTAACTTCACATTTCTCAAAACAGAGTCGCCAATAACCAGAGTTTGATCCTCGGTTGGTGTGTCGCCGAGTGGGGAAAAACGGTTAGAAATGTGAATGGGTTGGCGGTGTACACGGGGCTTCTGTTTAGGGCTACGCTTCCTCCTCACAGTCACCCAGTCGGCCTGCTTTCCCGGCTGCTCGGGATCTGCTGGAAGGGAACTAACGGCGGTTAAGCTACTTTGGTCCGCACCGACTACAGGGACCTGGCTAGCTGTAGAATTTTCCACGGTGCGGAGCCGAGTCTCCAATTCGCCCAGCCTGGTCTCCAAAGCTACGAATAAGCTACACTTATTACAAGTACCATTACTGCTAAAGGAGGCCGAGGAATAACTAAACATTTCACACCCAGAGCAGAAAAGTGCGGGAGAGAGGAGAAGCCGCCATGCTAAACTGGCTAAGAGCTAGTAGCTGCGCTAAGCTAGCGGATTCCCAAAAACACACAAAGTGAATAATGTGCAAATAATTTAGAGGTGATTCAGCAGAGGGAGTACTTTAGTTAAGGCACGTGAAGATTACACTGTGAAACAAATCGTTATCTAGTTATCTAGATCAATCTAACTGCGCAGATTAAACAGCTAACAGATACAGCAAAACACCGCTGTGCTCCGGAACAGGAAGTGATACAATACCGCAGTGAGAGCCAACCACCAGTCGAGGCTAGCAAGCGCGCCTCTTCAGTGCAAAAGGTTGTGATTTCACACTTTGCTGCTTTCAATCAGTGGTGGGCACAGCTAACCAAAAAATTAGCTTCAATAGCTGGTAATCAGCTAACTGAAAAGTTATCTTTAACGCTAAACCAATAAACTGCCTAAAAATTTATCAGAAGCTACAGATAATCGATACAAAATTAAAATTATCGTCTTTTATTTAACAGAGGGACTTTGTGGGGGATTCTTGAAAATAAATTAGCTTCACACAGGCGTCTTCTACAACCCCTGGCAATAATTATGGAATTACCGGCCTGGGAGGATGTACATTCAGTTGTTTAATTTTGTAGAAAAAAAGCAGATCACAGACATGACACAAAACTAAAGTCTTTTCAAATGGCAACTTTCTGGCTTTAAGAAACACTATGAGAAATCAGGAAAAAAAATTGTGGCAGTCAGTAACGGTTACTTTTTTAGACCAAGCAGAGGGAAAAAATATGGACTCACTCAATTCTGACGAATAAATTATGGAATCACCCTGTAAATTTTCATCCCCAAAACTAACACCTGCATCAAATCAGATCTGCTCGTTAGTCTGCAACTAAAAAGGAGTGATCACACCTTGGAGAGCTGTTGCACCAAGTGGACTGACATGAATCATGGCTCCAACACGAGAGATGTCAATTGAAACAAAGGAGAGGATTATCAAACTCTTAAAAGAGGGTAAATCATCACGCAATGTTGCAAAAGATGTTGGTTGTTCACAGTCAGCTGTGTCTAAACTCTGGACCAAATACAAACAACATGGGAAGGTTGTTAAAGGCAAACATACTGGTAGACCAAGGAAGACATCAAAGCGTCAAGACAGAAAACTTAAAGCAATATGTCTCAAAAATCGACAATGCACAACAAAACAAATGAGGAACGAATGGGAGGAAACTGGAGTCAACGTCTGTGACCGAACTGTAAGAAACCGCCTAAAGGAAATGGGATTTACATACAGAAAAGCTATACGAAAGCCATCATTAACACCTAAACAGAAAAAAACATGGTTACAATGGGCTAAGGAAACGCAATCTTGGACTGTGGATGACTGGATGAAAGTCATATTCAGTGATGAATCTCGAATCTGCATTGGGCAAGGTGATGATGCTGGAACTTTTGTTTGGTGCCGTTCCAATGAGATTTATAAAGATGACTGCCTGAAGAGAACATGTAAATTTCCACAGTCACTGATGATATGGGGCTGCATGTCAGGTAAAGGCACTGGGGAGATGGCTGTCATTACATCGTCAATAAATGCACAAGTTTATGTTGATATTTTGGACACTTTTCTTATCCCATCAATTGAAAGGATGTTTGGGAATGATGAAATCATTTTTCAAGATGATAATGCATCTTGCCATAGAGCAAAAACTGTGAAAACATTCCTTGCAAAAAGACACACAGGGTCAATGTCATGGCCTGCAAATAGTCCGGATCTTAATTCAATTGAAAATCTTTGGTGGAAGTTGAAGAAAATGGTCCATGACAAGGCTCCAACCTGCAAAGCTGATCTAGCAACAGCAATCAGAGAAAGTTGGAGCCAGATTGATGAAGACTACTGTTTGTCACTCATTAAGTCCATGCCTCAGAGACTGCAAGCTGTTATAAAAGCCAGAGGTGGTGCAACAAAATACTAGTGATGTGTTGCAGCATTCTTTTGTTTTTCATCATTCGATAATTTTTTCCTCAGAATTGAGTGATTCCATATTTTTTCCCTCTGCTTGGTCTAAAAAATTAACCGTTACTGACTGCCACAATTTTTTTTCCTTATTTCTTATAGTGTTTCTTAAAGCCAGAAAGTTGCCATTTGAAATGACTTTAGTTTTGTGTCATGCCTGTGATCTGCTTTTTCTACAAAATTAAACAACTGAATGAACATCCTCCGAGGCCAGCGATTCCATAATTTTTGCCAGGGGTTGTAACTGTCACAGCACTTACAGGTAACTCCAGACTGTCTTTGGTCATCCTGGAGCTGATCAATGGGTGAGCCTTTGCTATTCTGGTTATTCTTCTATCCATTTTGATGTTTTCCCCTCTCCAATTAACTTTTTAATCAAACTACGCTGTTCTTCTGAACAATGTCTTGAACGTCCCATTTTCCTCAGGCTTTCAAAGAGAAAAGCATGTTCAACAGGTGCTGGCTTCATCCATAAATAGACACCTGATTCACACCTGTTTGTTCCACAAAATTGACGAACTCACTGACTGAGTGCCACACTACGTTTCTACTTTTTTTTACTAATAGTCCAATTTCATAGCCTTAAGAGTGTGCATATCATGAATGCTTGATCTTGTTGGATTTGTGAGAATCTACTGAATCTACTGGTACCTTGTTTCCCATGCAACAATAAGAAATATTCTCAAAACCTGGATTAATCTTTTTAGTCACATAGCGCTACTATTATTCTGAACACGACTGTAAATTGGATAGCTTAACTATTTTTATATTTATTTTGATAGCACCTGTACCTGGATGTGTTTCTCTATGTGGTGAAATTATTTTGTTATAATTATGTAACAAAAAAAAAAAAAAAATATATATATATATATATATATATATATATATATGGAGAACAGAACAGAGTGCCTTGATTAGAGAGAGTGGCATCAACTCAGAACATAATTATATATATATAGATATATATATATAGATATTAGCAGCAATCTTCCATTCCAGCTTATTAATTAATCAAAAACCCAGACAGAGCTTTAATTCATTTGAAAGCTTGACTCTTAGTCTTGTCCATCCAAATTGGAAGTCCCAAAAACCAGTTTTATTTGTTATTATCTATTGTCCATCTGGTCGTTACTGTGAGTTTCTCTGTGAATTTTCAGACCTTTTGTCTGACTTAGTGCTTAGCTCAGATAAGATAATTATAGTGGGCGATTTTAACATCCACACAGATGCTGAGAATGACAGCCTCAACACTGCATTTAATCTATTATTAGACTCTATTGGCTTTGCTCAAAAAGTAAATGAGTCCACCCACCACTTTAATCATATCTTAGATCTTGTTCTGACTTATGGTATGGAAATAGAAGACTTAACAGTATTCCCTGAAAACTCCCTTCTGTCTGATCATTTCTTAATAACATTTACATTTACTCTGATGGACTACCCAACAGTGGGGAATAAGTTTCATTACACTAGAAGTCTTTCAGAAAGCGCTGTAACTAGGTTTAAGGATATGATTCCTTCTTTATGTTCTCTAATGCCATATACCAACACAGTGCAGAGTAGCTACCTAAACTCTGTAAGTGAGATAGAGTATCTCGTCAATAGTTTTACATCCTCATTGAAGACAACTTTGGATGCTGTAGCTCCTCTAAAAAAGAGAGCTTTAAATCAGAAGTGCCTGACTCCGTGGTATAACTCACAAACTCGTAGCTTAAAGCAGATAACCCGTAAGTTGGAGAGGAAATGGCGTCTCACTAATTTAGAAGATCTTCACTTAGCCTGGAAAAAGAGTCTGTTGCTCTATAAAAAAGCCCTCCGTAAAGCTAGGACATCTTTCTACTCATCACTAATTGAAGAAAATAAGAACAACCCCAGGTTTCTTTTCAGCACTGTAGCCAGGCTGACAAAGAGTCAGAGCTCTATTGAGCTGAATATTCCATTTACTTTAACTAGTAATGACTTCATGACTTTCTTTGCTAACAAAATTTTAACTATTAGAGAAAAAATTACTCATAACCATCCCAAAGACGTATCGTTATCTTTGGCTGCTTTCAGTGATGCCGGTATTTGGTTAGACTCTTTCTCTCCGATTGTTCTGTCTGAGTTATTTTCATTAGTTACTTCATCCAAACCATCAACATGTTTATTAGACCCCATTCCTACCAGGCTGCTCAAGGAAGCCCTACCATTATTTAATGCTTCGATCTTAAATATGATCAATCTATCTTTGTTAGTTGGCTATGTACCACAGGCTTTTAAGGTGGCAGTAATTAAACCATTACTTAAAAAGCCATCACTTGACCCAGCTATCTTAGCTAATTATAGGCCAATCTCCAACCTTCCTTTTCTCTCAAAAATTCTTGAAAGGGTAGTTGTAAAACAGCTAACTGATCATCTGCAGAGGAATGGTCTATTTGAAGAGTTTCAGTCAGGTTTTAGAATTCATCATAGTACAGAAACAGCATTAGTGAAGGTTACAAATGATCTTCTTATGGCCTCGGACAGTGGACTCATCTCTGTGCTTGTTCTGTTAGACCTCAGTGCTGCTTTTGATACTGTTGACCATAAAATTTTATTACAGAGATTAGAGCATGCCATAGGTATTAAAGGCACTGCGCTGCGGTGGTTTGAATCATATTTGTCTAATAGATTACAATTTGTTCATGTAAATGGGGAATCTTCTTCACAGACTAAAGTTAATTATGGAGTTCCACAAGGTTCTGTGCTAGGACCAATTTTATTCACTTTATACATGCTTCCCTTAGGCAGTATTATTAGACGGTATTGCTTAAATTTTCATTGTTACGCAGATGATACCCAGCTTTATCTATCCATGAAGCCAGAGGACACACACGAATTAGCTAAACTGCAGGATTGTCTTACAGACATAAAGACATGGATGACCTCTAATTTCCTGCTTTTAAACTCAGATAAAACTGAAGTTATTGTACTTGGCCCCACAAATCTTAGAAACATGGTGTCATTTTTGATCAGGATATGTCATTCAAAGCGCATATTAAACAAATATGTAGGACTGCTTTTTTGCATTTACGCAATATCTCTAAAATCAGAAAGGTCTTGTCTCAGAGTGATGCTGAAAAACTAAATCATGCATTTATTTCCTCTAGGCTGGACTATTGTAATTCATTATTATCAGGTTTCTTTCTCTTTTTGCTCTGTATGCACCACTCTGCATTTAATCATTAGTGATCGATCTCTGCTCCCCTCCACAGCATGTCTTTTTCCTGGTTCTCTCCCTCAGCCCCAACCAGTCCCAGCAGAAGACTGCCCCTCCCTGAGCCTGGTTCTGCTGGAGGTTTCTTCCTGTTAAAAGGGAGTTTTTCCTTCCCACTGTAGCCAAGTGCTTGCTCACAGGGGGTCGTTTTGACCGTTGGGGTTTTACATAATTATTGTATGGCCTTGCCTTACAATATAAAGCGCCTTGGGGCAACTGTTTGTTGTGATTTGGCGCTATATAAAAAAATTGATTGATTGATTGATTGATTGATATATATATATATATATATATATATAATTATGTTCTGAGTTGATGCCACTCTCTCTAATCAAGGCACTCTGTTCTGTTCTCCTTACCACAGTAACAAGAACAAACCAGATTTGAGACAGATAATTTGTATTATTGCTGCATACCAGGATGCATTGCTGATTCAAGAATGTTTATTGGATAATACCCTTTCCTGTAGTGGGTTTGATTTACTCCTTTACTATATGCAATGAAGGAGAAGTAGTATGTCACTAAAACAAAAAAAAAAAGTAGTTGCCCAGAAATGGAAATCTCAGAAGGGCCTATTTCATATTTTCAACTGTAAAAATTTCAGTGTGTTAGGATGGGAAATTTTGTAAAACCAGATTTCTGCAAATTGTTGTCAGTATCTTAATTAAATAATAGAAAAAAAATACTTGCAGTGGTTGATTGATTTGTAAAATACAGGCTCACTGAAGTGACATTGTGCAGTCGTCTTGCCTTGAAGTGTGCAATTCGCTGCTCAGTATATCCCCAGATATCTTCCACTATCAGGGGTCTGCCCTTGGAACTTTATTGAGTTCAGGATTTCCTTAAAAAGAAGACCTGAAAGTTCAGATCCAGTTTGCCAGAAGGTACATCTGAGATGCAAGCCTAGATTTGATGCTTTGGGGAAAGAATATCCTCCATCACCAGTTACACCTCTTCATCATGAAGCTGTGTAACTGGTGATACAAAATGCAAAACATGTACGAGGTCTATTAGAAAAGTATCCGACCTTATTATTTTTTTCAAAACCCATATGGATTTGAATCACGTGTGATTGCGTCAGACAAGCTTGAACCCTCGTGCGTATGCATGAGTGTTTTCACGCCTGTCGGTTGCGTCATTCACCTGTGGGCAGGCTTTGAGTGAGCGCTGGTCCACCCCTCCCGTCGGAATTCCTTTGACTTCTTGCTGAGAGACTGGCGCTTTGCTTGATCAAAATTTTTTTTCAGAAACTGTAAGGCACATCCAAGTGGACATCATTCGAGAAATTCAGACGGTTTTCGGTGAAAATTTTAACGGCTGATGAGAGATTAAGGAGTGTTACTATCGCTTTAAGGACAGCCCACAGCGCCGGACGGCGCGCTGCGCCCCGAGCCTCGAAAACACCTCCGTTGGAAGCATTACAGGACAAGTTTGAACATGCCCAGCTGTTAAACAATTTCTCAGATACTCACTCGACTGAAAGCCATCGGAAACCGCCTGAATCTTACGAATGGTTATCAACACGGAGGTGTTTTGCTGTGGCGCCGCGCCATGAGCAGCTGGGTGCTGACGCGCGAATACATCCGCACGTCTTTCATTACAAAATCTCCTTTAACAGTGGAATGTCCGGATAAACTGCTGATCCCGACCTTTTCTGAAACTTCTGTTCTCTCACGACGTCCTGGGTCAACAGAGGCTTAAATTTGGAAGTTTTCAGCTCGAAACAGGCTGACGACGGCGGTTCGTCAGTAAATATTGTCTGCTGTGGTTTATTTCGCGTACAGAAGGAAACCCTTGGTCAACCGTATCGTAAGAATTCAGACTTCAGATCAGAGATTGGTTAAATTAAATTGAGACATTCATTCCTTTGAGACTGATAAATTAATATTTAAATTATAGTACCTATGCTATAAAAAAGAATAATAGGTGGTCCCCCGAGTAATAATTAAATAATAAGTATTAAACCCTAAATTAATTATTTTGGTGACCTGTTACATTGGGCCTAGTCCAATCTAATTCAGTTTGGGAGGTTAACTACTCATTCACTATAAATTGCTACATATTAATGGTTCCCCGTGTGTGGGCGATTCAGTAATAAATTATTTTATTAAATAAATGTTACACGCTGCTGCTCCTCGCTGCATCACCACCCAGGAACCCATTTTACAATTTTTTATATTTCCTTTTGCATTTTAATTGGCCTAAACAAATTAAAATGTGTGAAGTACCAAGGGGCCGCATACTTTTCCAAGGTACTGTATCTCAAACAGTTGTTGGGTTGCTGTTGGGGTCCTTATGGTAAATCTTTTGTTAATTTGTTGAAGATCCTCAAGAATCAATTGTGTATCTTCTAGTTATCAGGGACACAAGCTGTTCCCAAACAAGGCCATCTTTAAGCACACAATGATTTACTCAGTACAGAACATACAAAAACTTGTAGCACACTGAAGACAGATTCACAGCTCATATCAAGACAACTGTTGCACCTTGACAACTTACTTTGAACAAAAAGATAAATGCAACACTTTTGTTTTTGCTCCCACTTTTCATGAGCTGAACTCAAAGATCTAAAACATTTTCTGTATATACAAAAGACCTATTTCTTACAAATATTGTTCACAAATCTGTCTAAATCTGTGTTAGTGAGCACTTCTCCTTTGCTGAGATAATCCATCCCACCTCACAGGTCTGACATATCAAAATGCTGTTTAGACAGCATGTTTATTGCACGTGTGCCTTAGGCTGGCCACAATAAAAGGCCATAAAAAGACATTAAGTTTTATCGCATAACACAATGCCGCAGATGTTGCATATTTTGAGGAAGTGTGCAACTGGCATGCTGATTGCAGGAATGTCCACCAGAGCTGTTGCTCATGAACTGAATGTTCATTTCTTTACCATAAGCCATCTCCGAAGGTGTATCAGAGAATTTGGCAGCACATCCAACTGGCCTCACAACCGCACCGGTGTAACCACACCAGCCCAGGACCTCCACCTCCAAGATAGGCTTAGACCAGCCACCTGGACAGCTGCTGCAACAATTGGCTTGCAGAACCAAGAATTTCTGCACAAAGTCTCAGGAAAGCTCATCTTCGTGCTCGTCTTGCTCACTGGGGTCTCGACCTGACTGCAGTTCATCATTGAGTGGGCAAATGCTCACATTCAATGGCGTCTGGCTGCTGATCAACTATGCGAATGTGGCATGTTGGTGCACGGCGTACCTTTAAGGGTGGCATCAATGGGACCTTTAAAGCGCGCAGGGTGCGCTCATAGACGCATACCACCTGGAGAGGGCTTGTGGTGTCGGTGTGCTGTGTGTTCCTGTACAATGTTAGTTGGGCATGTTTGCATCAAACTCTGCGGGTTCCAGTTGTTCTTACGGGTCATTTTTGTGCTTTTCTGCATCCTCAGTTGACGGTGTGTTATTTAATCACATTTGTCTTGGGTTCAGGGCAGCAGCCTGGCCAGGGTGTGCACTTTCTTCCTAGCTGTTGGGAGTGCGTGCTGTCAGGCACGCGTCGTGGGCTCGGGGCTCTCTCTCATGGTAAGTTCGTTCACTGTCTTGCCGGCTTTGCGTGCTGTGCCACAGCTGATGTTAAATTCTGCTTTAGTGCCTGAGTTGTTGCAGGTACCCCAGGTATTTTATTAATATGTATATGTTGTGGACATGAACGAGTGAAAACGTCAGCTGCTGCTTAGCGTCCCCCCCCAGACCCCCAACTATGCCCCTCTTAACCCCCTGCCACTTTAAGCATTTTATTTTAATGTAGATGTAAATTCATATTCAGACTTTTCAACTAATTCACAAGATTTGCTATCAGTTTGTGTTTAAGGAAGGTAATTTTAGAAATTAGAAAACGTGCATTTACTCACCAATATAACTAGGAGGCCGTGGTTTAGATGAGGTGTTCAGATTCAATTCTAGCTCAAACACTTCTACTAAGGTGGATTTGAACTTTTTTGTGGAACACAGCGCCAAATACTGTACAGGAGGGACACAACAGTCAATATGTGTCATTGATTTATGGCTTTTTTTCCAACTAGATGTGCAGTATCGTGACGTCATCAATCATTTGTTTGGCACTTGGGGTGTCCAATCAGATTTCAGGGGAGTCCCGTGCAACTCAGCTACACCCATGCCAGGAAGTGTTCAATATTTTGACATTTCCTGTTTCACTGTGGACTCAAAATTTAGCACTTCATGTTTGTCTCAACGTGCCACTGCATTCCCAGGAGATCTTGTGTATTGTCAAACCAGGAAGTGTTGGCTTTTGACTTTTTTTTTTATTTATTAATGGGTTTTTAATGACTTAAGGAGACACAGATAAGCTATACTGTTTACACTGGAAGGTCAATTAATAAATAATAATGGTCATGTGATGTGTTTTCCTGAGCATGATCCAGTTCAAGTACCTCACTGCTGGGGACCCAATTGACTGGATGAGGTCAGCCTGGATGAGGATAGTGAGCAACTTTCAGTAGATAGGCATGAACTGAAGGTCTGCCTTAGTTGTTGACAAATGGGAGCCCTGGTGGTTCTATATGGTGGTGGATTCAGCAACACTGCAGCAATGCATGCTCAATGACCAGACCAGGCTTTGGTGAAGGAAACATTTTCTAATGATGCTGAACTAAACTCCAAGAAATACCCAAATGCACTTTACCCATTGTAAGTGGGGCTTTCTACTTCAGTTAAATTATTGTGGAAGCAGGTGTTGCATGGCAAGAATCTCATTTCATAAACTGGACAAATTGGGTACTGGATCTGAAAACACATTTCTCAGTTTTTAATTTGTAATAAGTAATCCAGTACAATACACTTGGAAATATCTAAAATTCTGCACGAAGACAGAGAGCTTTTAGTTTCCCGATTGTTCAGTTAAATGAAAATGACAGAAAATGTCCAATTGACAGTGGATAACACTGAATAATATAGGCAACAGATGATAGCTTATGTTATACAGTTACCATTTGCATGGTGCTTGAAATAGAAACATACACGGATCAGCCAGAACATTGTGTCCACTGACAGGTGAAGTGAACATTTTTCATCTTGTCACAATGTTACCTGCTAGTGGGTGGGCTACATTAGGCAGCAAATTTAACATTTTGTCCTCAAAGTTCATGTGTTGGAAGCAGGATATTACAACAAAGATTTGAGGGACTGACAAGGGTAGAATTGTGGAAGATTGAGCCAGAGCATCTCCAAAACTGCAGGTCTTGTGGGATGTTCCCATAAGTGGTCTAAGGAAGGAAAACTGGTGACAGAGTCACATGGAGTCCAATTCATGGAGGACCTACCTCGCAACTTACAGGAATATGATCTGTTGCTTACATCCTGGTGCCAGATACCACGACACACCTTCAAATGTGTAGTGAAGACCACGTCTTCATGTGCCAGGCCTGTTTTGGTGGCAAAATGAGGACTGTCACAATGTTATGGCTGATTGGTGTATAACATTACGCAGCCCATTTCAAAGAACTCATTTTTGAAATATTAACAGCATATTGCTTGAAAATTCCACCATACAACGAATAATTGGAGCAGGTGGCCAATGCCTTAAAAAAATACAATGATTTTACTACATTTGACATTTCAAATGAAGTCTAATAAGGTCTGTATGTTTTATTCAGCAATTAATGTACATGTGGGAGGACAAAAATGGCAAAGCAGGAACTCAAATTGCACATTTTCATGAAGAAAAATAATTATGTATACACATGTTCTGCAAGGACAGAGTGGCAGCAAATGTTTTGGCTCTGGTGCATGAAGAAAAAAAAAAAAGACATCACCAATCCCCAATGTTTTTCCTCCATCTTGAAATTTACAGGCATTCTCTCATCCCATCCAACAGTGTGACATCATCCCTGTGAATGGAAGTGAGACACTTTAACACACAAAACACAGTAAAGTTACTTTTAATTTAAAAATTTGTTGACCATAACCATACTGACTGTTGTTGCAGTGGCTGGTGGGGCACTGTGACTGAACAGCCCTTTGTAACGACCCTTGTCCTCCTCCTCCTTGGCACGGATCCGCTCCTCCATAGCCCGGAGCTCCTTGGTCACAGACGGTGCCAGTGATGGATCCAGTTCCAACACTTTTGCAAAGTCTGCTCGTGCTTCTGCCTCATTCCATACTGCAGCATGGGCTTTAGCCCTTTTGTAGAAGGCCTTCACATTATCTGTCAACAAGAGTAATTTACATAAGGAGTGAAAAGCTGCAGTCTTGAAGTTTGAATCTACATTTAACTTCTGATTAAATTAGCAGTCAACAGTTCATGATAGGATGTACCACATTCTAAATTTTCTGTATAAAGCGCTTTCAACGCAGACCACAACAGTCAAAACTTTGACTGTGAATGTCTCCTGTCAAGAGGTTAGGAACAACTGATTCTGATTGATTGGGAGGGTTACGGGCCTGAGGAATGCTCCTGAAAGGCAGCCAGTAATATTCTTGACCCATCTGTCCTTCAGCTATTTGTCATGGTTCATGTTTGATCACATCTTTAGTGTTCATTTTGTGCTCTCTTGGTTACTGTTTTTCTTTTATTATTCTATCGTATTTACCATATTTTAGATACAGTGAATCCTCTTGGTGCTCTTGTTCTGATGTTTTTGTGATGTGTACTTCATTTGCATTTTACTCCCTCTTCACAGGCATGCTGGCTTCTAATTTCATGTGCCATTCATTTTCTCACTGATTTGAGTCACTCACTCACTCATCTTCAACCGCTTATCCGGGATCAGGTCACGGGGGCAACAACTCTAGCAGGGGACCCCAGACTTCCCTTTCCCAGGCCACACTGATCACCTCTGACTGGGGGATCCTGAGGTATTCCCAGGCCAGTGTGGAGATATAAACTCTCCACCTAGTCCTGGGTCTTCCCGGGGTCTCCTCCCAGATGGATGTGCTCCCTAGGGAGGCGCCCAGGGGACATCCTTCACAGATGCTGGCTCCTTTCATTGCGAAGGAGCAGCAACTCTACTCGGATGACCGAGCTTCTCACCTTATCTCTAAGGGAAACACCAGCCACCCTCCTAAAAGCCCCTTTCACTTCGAAGCCCTATTTCAAGTTCTGTTGTGCGGCGTCAGCCCTTTGTAACAGGGTGAAGTGAACATTTTCGTGAAGAGATCATACAGTGGCTTGCAAAAGTATTCAGCCCCTTGGTATTTCACACATTTCAATTTGTTTATGACATTTCAAATACAAAAAGTAAACCAGGCTTCTCAATATAAAAATTTCTAAAATTATCTTCCTTAAACTCAAACAAAGTAAATCTCTACAACCTGACATAAATTAATTAAAAATATAAAGGCTAAGATGATGGGTTGCATAAGTAATGGGCCCCTTTGGTATAATACCTGTAAATAATCAGTTTTATTGCCAGTTTGTTTTTTTTTTCCCAGACAAGTCAGGGGATGGATACATGAACATTTCCAAGTCATTGAATGTGTCTTGGACTTTATTTACATCAGTTATGAAGAAATACAAACAGTTTGGCACTCTATCTGTGTGGAGACAGTTCTGAAAAACTAAGTGACTATGCAAGAAGGAGAAGAGTGAGGAAAGCCACCAAGACACCTGAACAACCCAGAAGAAGTTATAGGCTTTTGTGGCTGTGATTGGAGAAACTGTGCACAGTGCAAGTTTTGGATTTTATATCCCCCGTTATACAGCCTCATGATGAAGTGGAGCAGAGGAGAATTTTCTCAAAAATGAGACCTGAAAGTTCACCTACAATTTGCCAGAAGGTACATCTGTCCAGGGTAAAGATTTAACGGGAAAAGTTCTGAAATAGATCTGTTGATGAAATAAAATTTTTCAGCTTGTTAAGATAACAAAAACAATAAATACTATCACCTTCCTACTTTCCATATTGAATGATCATATAACTTGGATGATGTGGTTAAAATATGGTTGATTTTTGCACACTGGATAAAGTGTAAAAGTTGGTTAGTTTCGCCTATGTTTCTGTGTAGGCTCTCAGTTGTCCAGGTGGTTTCCATAGTAGAGAAGCTTGAATCTTCGACTGGACAGGGTTGCTTGACGTGAGGACGTTTCGCTTCAAATCACAGAAGCTTCCTCAGCTAAAATTCTTGCTCTGGTAGTCTGACTTCTGTCTTGACTCTTGTAGAGAAGAATAAACCAGAAGCCAACAAAAGCTGGAGTTTTTAACCTAACTAGACCCCTCCTACCGAGAGGCCGACTGCTATAGGCTAGTGACTAAACAATAGCTCTAATTAGCACCTATTGTGCTCTAGTTAACACTCTCCTAATGATGGGATGGAAGCCTCCCCTGATGGCTCCCTTGATGACTCTCCTGATGACGTGAATGACTCATTACCATGAACAAAAGACAAACTGCTTTGACCTGAGTACCCCATTGTAAACAGGAGACAAAGCGTGTCTGAGACCCGCCCCCCGGTTAAGGCTGGGTTTCAACTGTTTTACAAAGAATGCTTCTTTGACACCTCTCTCAAACCATTTCTTCTCTCTGGCTAAGATTTTAACTTCCTTGTCCTCAAACGTGTGGTTAGTGTCTTTCAGGTGGAGATGAACTGAGATGACTGAGGTCCACTGGCGACCTCTCTGTGGTGCTGGTATAGCCTCTTGTTTAAAGGTTGCTTAGTCTCACCTATGTAGTGTTCATTACAGTTTTCCTGACATCTGATATAATACACTACATTGCTCTGTTTGTAACTAGGGATCCTGTCCTTAGGGTGAACTAATTTCTGTCTCAAGGTGTTAACCGGTTTAAAGTAAACTGGGATTTTGTGCTGTCTGAAGATCCTCTGTAGTTTTTCCCCTACTCCTGCTAAATAAGGGAGAGACACTCTTCTTCGTGTCTCCATCTCCTGTCTATCTGGTCTCTTTGTTTTCTGGGACTTCTGCACTTTGTCCAGGGACCATCATGGGTACCCACGTACTGTGAGGGCTTTCCGTACAAGTTGTTGTTCTTTAGCCCTTCCCTCTGCAGTTGTGGGCACCTGTAGGGCTCTGTGTTGAAGAGTCCTGATCACCCCGAGCTTGTGTTCAAGGGGGTGGTTTGAGCCAAAGAGCAGATATTGGTCAGTGTGAGTGGGTTTTCTGTAAACCTCTGTCTGGAGCTGCCTGCTCTCTCCAATCGTAACATCACAGTCCAAGAAGGCTAAATGGTTGTTTCTGGCATCCACACATGTGAACTTGATATTGGAATCAACCAAATTGATGTGTTCTCTAAAGTCCTCGACCTCCTGTTGCTTGATTTTAACCCATGTGTTATCGACATATCTGAACCAGTGACTGGGAGAGATGCCCGTGAACGACGTCAAGGCTGTCTTCTCCACTCGCTCCATGTACAGATTGGCTACAATGGGGGATACCGGAGACCCCATCGCACAACCATGGATCTGCCTGTAGTAATTCCCCCTAAACAGGAAATACGTGGTGTTAAGACAGATCTCCAAGAGTTGGCAGAAGTGGTCTGGTGTGAGTTTGGTCCTTTCAGGTAGAGACACATCCACTAGAGGCCTATTGTATGTAGCACAGATTCCATCACATATAATTTGGCCAAGCACCTCAAGTGGATTTTGGCTCCTCTAGTGGGTAACTCAGACCACCATGTGGAGAACACACAAGATTTTGTGAACAAGATCAAGGACCTGCAGCTAGAGGCAGATGAAACTATGGTGTCATTTGATGTGACTTCGTTGTTCACCTGCATCCCCACCGCTGAGGCCATCTCAGCTGTGAGGCAGAGACTGCTGGAGGATGTGTTTACAGAACACAGCTTACAGGACTTTACAGAACACATCAATTCGGTGGATTCCAATATCAAGTTCACACGTGAGGATGCCAGAAACAACCATTTAGCCTTCTTGGACTGTGATGTTATGACTGGAGATTGCAGGCAGCTCCAGACAGAGGTTTACAAAAAACCCACTCACACTGACCAATATCTGCTCTTTGGCTCAAACCACCCCACTGAACACAAGCTCGGGGTGATCAGGACTCTTCAACACAGAGCCCTACAGGTGCCCACAACTGCAGAGGGAAGGGCTAAAGAACAACAACTTGTACGGAAAGCCCTCACAGTATGTGGGTACCCACGATGGTCACTAGACAAAGTGCAGAAGTCCCAGAAAACAAAGAGACCAGATAGACAGGAGACGGAGACAAGAAGAAGAGGAGTGTCTCTCCCTTATTTAGCAGGAGTAGGGGAAAAACTACAGAGGATCTTCAGACAGCACAAAATCCCAGTTTACTTTAAACCGGTTAACACCTTGAGACAGAAATTAGTTCACCCTAAGGACAGGATCCCTAGTTACAAACAGAGCAATATAGTGTATTATATCAGATGTCAGGAAAACTGTAATGAACACTACATAGGTGAGACTAAGCAACCTTTAAACAAAAGGCTATACCAGCACCGCAGAGAGGTCGCCAGTGGACCTCAGTCTGCAGTTCATCTCCACCTGAAAGACACTAACCACACGTTTGAGGACAAGGAAGTTAAAATCTTAGCCAGAGAGAAGAAATGGTTTGAGAGAGGTGTCAAGGAAGCATTCTTTGTAAAACAGTTGACCCAGCCTTAACCGGGGGGCGGGTCTCAGACACGCTTTGTCCCCTGTTTACAATGGGGTACTCAGATCAAAGCAGTTTCAGTCTTTTGTTCATGGTAATGAGTCATTCACGTCATCAGGAGAGTCGTCAAGGGAGCCATCAGGGGAGGCTTCCATCCCATCATTAGGAGAGTGCTAACTAGAGCACAATAGGTGCTAATTAGAGCTATTGTTTAGTCACTAGCCTATAGCAGTCAGCCTCTCGGTAGGAGGGGTCTGGTTAGGTTAAAAAACTCCAGCTTTTGTTGGCTTCTGGTTTATTCTTCTCTACAAGAGTCAAGACAGAAGTCAGACTACCAGAGCAAGAATTTTAGCTGAGGAAGCTTCTGTGATTTCAAGCGAAACGCCCTCACGTCAAGCAACCCAGTCCAGTCGAAGATTCAAGCTTCTCTACTTAGTTTCGCCTACTTAACAGAGTTCAAGCAAAAGCTAATCAAGATTATACACCGTTAGAGTATTTAATGATTGGATTTATTGTTGTGAATAATTTTTGTGGTGTTGGTTTGAAATTTGTGTGGGTTGGTTCTTTTCTGTCTGGGAAAAAAAAAAATTCAGATTGACTGCTTCAATTGAACATTGCAGTATTTGGCCAATCTTGCCTCAGTAATCATGAATGAGCTACTGTGGAACTGACCAATTAGATCAATGAGTTCCAGCGGGTATTCATAAACTTGTTTGGAAACAGGCTCATCTAGGCAATAAAGGCTTTGGGTTATAAACCATTTCTATGAATCAGTTCCCCAGTAGACATAATAAATACTGCTAGAAGGTTAACAATTGTTAATTGACTGGTCAACTAATTATTTTTTGATGAAATAACAGACAGAAGGGAGCAGGGGTTGTGGTAGATTCTCTGTGGACTATTAAAAACAGATTGTGAGACTGTGAATTAACACCCAGTTCCTGACCTCCGGGCCCCAAACAGCCTGGTAAAAGGTTGGCGGGAAAGTCTCCTATCAGGGTACTGTAATTAATAGTTCCTTTGAGTCCTACATGTATACATGTGTATATAATATGCTGAGTGTATTGCTTGTTTGTTATGCTTGCTGCAGTTGTGAAATTCTATTCTTAATCTAAGGTGCTTGAAGAGAAGCGTCTATACACACAAATGCTGAGGGAAGCGCTAAACTTTTAATCCTCCTCCTCCTACTCCTCCTCCTCCAACCTTGCCAATTAAATTCAACGTTTTATTTTTTAGAGTGTGGTTTGTTTTGGAAACAGAGTGTGATTAAAACACTCCAGCCAGAGAGCAGAGCAGAACGTTGTATGATATGTGGACAGAATGTACGTGCAAGTGATAGTTGGATTAAGAATGTTGGAAGAGTTGGTAGTGTGTGTGTGTGTGTGTGGTTACATGAGGGTGTGGGTGGAGGGGGACGACAGTAAAGCAAGGTTAACAATTGTAACGTGTCTATAGTGCTCCTGTTGGAAGCATTAATATTGGTGAGGGTGAATTGACAGCAATAAAGAAGCAACAAATATTAATAACTCAATATTTTGATCCTCCTGTGTTTTGATTGGGACAATATGAACTTTTATGGGATGTTATTAACCACTGCTGAAAATCAAACAAGCAGCTGCAGGCTTTCGTAAAGAACCGATGGGGCGCTTATTAATCATTTGATGTATGCCTTGTTCAGTTTTTCATTTATGTCCATTTTATTATTGTTGTTTCAGTCAACAGATCTATTCAGAGCTAAATTACTGGTGAATTGACAATCAATTCTTATCACTCATTCAATCAATCACTTTTTATAATTCTTGTAAGAACCATCCTGAAGGTACCAACGTTTCAGGCTATGCTGTCGTCTCGGCTGACACAACCTTTATTGCTCAATCTTTACCAAATTGTCAGCCGAGGCTACAGAGCTCATAGCCTTGACCGAGGCCTGCAAATTAATGAAGGGAAAGAGAGTGACTATATACACTGATAGTCAGTATGCCTTCTCGACAGTCCATGTTTTTGCCCAATATTGGAAAAATAGAGGGATGATTACATCATCGGGGAAACCAGTTTTACACAAAGATCTTTTGCTGTCTTTGATACAAGCAGTCCAGCTTCCCGCAGCCGTTGCCATTTGTAAGTGCGCACCAGTCAGGACCCCGTCTCCTGTGGTAATTGTTTTGCAGACGAAACTGCTAATGCTGCAGCCCAGGGGACGCTGATGGTCCTGCTTTTGGCAACTGACAAGCACAGATTTACAAATTCTTAAAGCTATGCAACTTCATGCTCCGGCATCTGAAAAAGCTCTTTGGGAGCGTCATAATGTCCACCAAAATGCTGATGGCGTATATGACTGATCCGCGAACAAACCAGTCCTGCCCCGCAGCCTTTTCAGGCGGGCTGCTGTTTTGAGTCATGGGCTGTGCCATGTCTCAACGGGCAGGATGGTTGGACTGGTTAATGATCATTTTTTAACGTTCGGGTTTCAGGCATATGCAAAAAACTACTGCAGAGCATGTTTAATTTGTGCAAAACATAATCCGTAGGGAAATGAGAGGCCAAAACAATGGAAATTTCCAACACCTCAATATCCGTTTCAAATAATCCACATGGACTTTATTGAATTAAACCAATGTGAAGGGAAAAAAAAAAAAAATATATATATATATATATATATAGCTTAGTACTAATTGATGCATATAGCAAATGGGTGGAGGTATTCCCCATTAAACGTGCAGATGCTCTGACAGTCGCAAAGATTCTTTGTAGAGATATAATCCCAAGACATGAGATACTTGAAACATTGTACAGCGACAATAGCACACATTTTGTAAATAAAGGCATCCAGCACTTAGCAGATCACTTGAGAATAAATGCAGGTTCAGTGGAAAGAACAAATGGGACAATTAAAAGTAGGCTCAAGAAGAAGAGAAATTGGGTTTATTGTTTGGATTTGGCGAAATTATACATGCACATAACACCCAGCTCAGAGACTGGCTTTATGCCATTTGAAAATTTGTATGGCAGGCCCTATAGGTTACCAGACTTGCAGAAAATAGCAGGGCCTGATAGTGAAGATGAGGGATTAGTCGATTATATGAGACGAGTGTTGTCTCATAAGAATGTCATACACTGCACACTGCACTACACTTGCAGAGAGGTCATCTTGGGTGCATCTATTCCACTGGAAAAGACAAAGATACTTGAAAGATCCTGAACTGGACAAGGGACACGACGTGTAACAGTGTCGGCTGATGGCCTACGGGTCCAGCAATGGCTGGAGGTGCGTCTAACAACAGAGAGAGACCATGACCAGAGTGTGACCAGAGAACAAAGACAAAGACCAAAGTTGAACCAGATAAGACACCTAAGCCCCATCCAGGGTCCTGAGGCAGACGGGAAACCAGCTACAGCCGAGGAGAATCCTATAAACATAAACCAGGATTAGAAGTAGACAGACTACAAGCTTGAAATAGAGCACAGAAGGAGACGGTGACCAGACCAGGAAGAGAAGTCGATGATTCTGAGCCTTTGAGGATAGGAGACAAGGAGGTCCTATCCTATTCCGGTGTACCTGCGTTTAAAGAAACGTCAAGAACAGGACACAGTCAAGGCACATGACACATTATTTTATTTCCAACTGCAGCATGCCTTACACATACAGATGATAGTATGCATATGTACATCTGAAGGGAAGCAACATAAAAAAAAGTTCCTGATTCCCTCAGTCCCCAAAACACTGATTTGTTGAACTGAGACTTTGAAGTGTCACCTTCAGTCCCTAAGCCCAGAACTGTCAAACTGAACGTTTGAACTGTCACCAAAGAAAGAAGCTATCCCCAAGACCAGAACTGTTGACTCTCTCTCTCTCACTAAAGGGGAAAAAAAGGAAAAAAAAAAAAGGAGAGGGAGGGAGACAGAGGCATATCAACAGGCTGTTCAAAGACTGTTTAAGCTATGGAAAGATTTGCTGCTAGAGCAGGTTGCAAAGTGCACACTCTGCTGATGATTTTGACGATTATTGCTATAATTGTGCCATTACTGTGTGGTGGTATGAAGAAAATATATGACCCGCGTTACAATTCAGATCAGAAGGAAGTGAAACCACGATGAAGTTTTGAGTGGATGTTTGATACGCCACGTAATCCATATCAGATGAACATGTGGTACAGATATGCTAAGTTTTTGGCTAACGAGGTACATGTGAACAATTGTTATGTGTGCTCATTGATGCCTGTCTCTGCTGCACACCCAAGTATAAAACCTGTACCGCTCTTGAATGTCAGCCTTTTGTTTCCACATGCAGTAGCATCAGCAATTGATCCCATGGTGCTTAATCAATCAGTTCACTGACATACAGGCTCTCATATAACTACCAAGACACCAAAAAACATATCGTTTAAAAATTTCTTAGCTGCAGAAGGCTCACTTGAAACACCTGTGCACACTAATCTTTTCCTTGATCCCGAATCTCGACTCATCTGTTATGCAAACAACCAGCCTTTGTTCTGTGGTCCAATTACCAATTTGGGTAAGGTAGCTAAGCCGGTGTGTGAAGTCATTTTGGGGCTGTGCACTCGCCTGTCGGATGGAAGCTTTAATCATACCCAAGCTCACTATACAGGTAAGTGTATAGATTATTTCCAAGCGCCGGACCTGATGGGGACTTATGCTCAGGTGAACATGTACTGGTTGTGTGGCCACAACGCCTTCATAGCCCTCCCCACGGGATGGACAGGCAGATGTGCCCCAATAACCATGGCTCAGCACTCCTATGTCGTAGCCGCTCACCTCTCGACCAGTCATCGTTTTAAGCGTGACTTGGCTCCCCATGACCCTATATGGGGAACAGACGTGCCCCAGGACGCAAAGCTGTGGTCTACAGACCAGAAGGTCCTGCTGTCACTCTTCCCCTGGGTGGGCATGGGCAAGGTCATGCTACGCGTGGAGACGCTAAATTACCGATTTAGCCATTTTGTGAACTCCACTGTTGAGGCTCGTAGAGCCATAAGGGTGGAGTTGTCAGCTCTGAGGATCATGGAAATGCAAGATCGAATGGTTTTGGATCAATTAACTGCAGCCTCGGGAGGGGTGTGTGCTATGGTGGGAGAGAGCTGTTGTACATTCGTCCCTGATAACGATGACCATGGCGGATCCATAAGTCTGGCCATCCAGAATTTGACAGTGTAAAGAAGCACTGTGAGTAAGGGTTTCATTTCAGGTAATGGCTGGACCTCATGGCTCTTTTCTGGATCATGGTATCACATCCTCTTAAAACTACCTACCCCAATTATTGTTCTGCTGGGCTTACTGAGTGTTATGATTTGTTGTATAATTCCTCTCGTTCGATCATTGGTTCAACAGATGATTTCCACCACAGTTGACGGTTTGCTGCTAGATCGTGATTACATTGCTTTATTGATGCTGATTCATGTCACCCTAATTAGATGGGGAATAATGATGGTTAAGTACATTGTTTCCTCTGAGTGTAAGATTTTGATGTTTCTACAAAGATGATGTTGAGAATGTAGACATTAATTTTGATAAACAGGGGGGAAATGAAGGGGAATTTTCAAGATACTTAATTATTAATGTCTTTGATCCTGTCTTACACACACACACAAACATACATATACACATATACACACATATACATACACATATACACATATATATATATATATAAATATACACACATATACATACATATACACACATATACATATATATATACACACACATACATATATATATACACACACATATACATACACACACATATACAACCACTGAAAAATTATGGAATCACCGGCCTCGGAGGATGTTCATTCAGTTGTTTAATTTTGTAGAAAAAAAGCAGATCACAGACATGACACAAAACTAAAGTCATTTCAAATGGCAACTTTCTGGCTTTAAGAAACACTATAAGAAATCAAGAAAAAAGATTGTGGCAGTCAGTAACTGTTACTTTTTTAGACCAAGCAGAGGGAAAAAATATGGACTCACTCAATTCTGAGGAAAAAATTATGGAATCACCCTGTAAATTTTCATCCCCAAAACTAACACCTGCATCAAATCACATCTGCTCGTTGATATTGACCCTATGCCATGACATTGACCCTAGGTGTCTTTTTGCAAGGAATGTTTTCACAGTTTTTGCTCTATGGCAAGATGCATTATGATCTTGAAAAATTATTTCATCATCCCCAAACATCCTTTCAATTGTCCAAAATATCAACGTAAACTTGTGCATTTATTGATGATGTAATGACAGCCATCTCCCCAGTGCCTTTACCTGACATGCAGCCCCATATCATCAATGACTGTGGAAATTTACATGTTCTCTTCAGGCAGTCATCTTTATAAATCCCATTGGAACAGCACCAAACAAAAGTTCCAGCATCATCACCTTGCCCAATGCAGATTCGAGATTCATCACTGAATATGACTTTCATCCAGTCATCCACAGTCCACGATTGCTTTTCCTTAGCCCATTGTAACCTTGTTTTTTTTTCTGTTTAGGTGTTAATGATGGCTTTCGTTTAGCTTTTCTGTATGTAAATCCCATTTCCTTTAGGCGGTTTCTTACAGTTCGGTGACAGACGTTGACTCCAGTTTCCTCCCATTTGTTCCTCATTTGTTTTGTTATGCATTTTTCGATTTTTGAGACATATTGCTTTAAGTTTTCTGTCTTGACGCTTTGATGTCTTCCTTGGTCTACCAGTATGTTTGCCTTTAACAACCTTCCCATGTTGTTTGTATTTGGTCCAGAGTTTAGACACAGCTGACTGAACAACCAACATCTTTTGCAACATTGCGTGATGATTGAAGAGTTTGATAATCCTCTCCTTTGTTTCAATTGACATTTCTCGTGTTGGAGCCATGATTCATGTCAGTCCACTTGGTGCAACAGCTCTCCAAGGTGTGATCACTCCTTTTTAGATGCAGACTAACGAGCAGATCTGATTTGATGCAGGTGTTAGTTTTGGGGATGAAAATTTACAGGGTGATTCCATAATTTAATCCTCAGAATTGAGTGATTCCATATTTTTTTCCTCTGCTTGGTCTAAAAAAGTAACCGTTACTGACTGCCACAATCTTTTTTCTTGATTTCTTATAGTGTTTCTTAAAGCCAGAAAGTTGCCATTTGAAATGACTTTAGTTTTGTGTCATGTCTGTGATCTGCTTTTTTTCTACAAAATTAAACAACTGAATGAACATCCTCTGAGGCCGGTGATTCCATAATTTTTGCCAGGGGTTCTATATATACATATATATATATATATACATATATAAACTCGTAGCTTAAAGCAGATAACCCGTAAGTTGGAGAGGAAATGGCGTCTCACTAATTTAGAAGATCTTCACTTAGCCTGGAAAAAGAGTCTGTTGCTCTATAAAAAAGCCCTCCGTAAAGCTAGGACATCTTTCTACTCATCACTAATTGAAGAAAATAAGAACAACCCCAGGTTTCTTTTCAGCACTGTAGCCAGGCTGACAAAGAGTCAGAGCTCTATTGAGCTGAATATTCCATTAACTTTAACTAGTAATGACTTCATGACTTTCTTTGCTAACAAAATTTTAACTATTAGAGAAAAAATTACTCATAACCATCCCAAAGACGTATTGTTATCTTTGGCTGCTTTCAGTGATGCCGGTATTTGGTTAGACTCTTTCTCTCCGATTGTTCTGTCTGAGTTATTTTCATTAGTTACTTCATCCAAACCATCAACATGTTTATTAGACCCCATTCCTACCAGGCTGCTCAAGGAAGCCCTACCATTATTTAATGCTTCGATCTTAAATATGATCAATCTATCTTTGTTAGTTGGCTATGTACCACAGGCTTTTAAGGTGGCAGTAATTAAACCATTACTTAAAAAGCCATCACTTGACCCAGCTATCTTAGCTAATTATAGGCCAATCTCCAACCTTCCTTTTCTCTCAAAAATTCTTGAAAGGGTAGTTGTAAAACAGCTAACTGATCATCTGCAGAGGAATGGTCTATTTGAAGAGTTTCAGTCAGGTTTTAGAATTCATCATAGTACAGAAACAGCATTAGTGAAGGTTACAAATGATCTTCTTATGGCCTCGGACAGTGGACTCATCTCTGTGCTTGTTCTGTTAGACCTCAGTGCTGCTTTTGATACTGTTGACCATAAAATTTTATTACAGAGATTAGAGCATGCCATAGGTATTAAAGGCACTGCGCTGCGGTGGTTTGAATCATATTTGTCTAATAGATTACAATTTGTTCATGTAAATGGGGAATCTTCTTCACAGACTAAAGTTAATTATGGAGTTCCACAAGGTTCTGTGCTAGGACCAATTTTATTCACTTTATACATGCTTCCCTTAGGCAGTATTATTAGACGGTATTGCTTAAATTTTCATTGTTACGCAGATGATACCCAGCTTTATCTATCCATGAAGCCAGAGGACACACACACCAATTAGCTAAACTGCAGGATTGTCTTACAGACATAAAGACATGGATGACCTCTAATTTCCTGCTTTTAAACTCAGATAAATCTGAAGTTATTGTACTTGGCCCCACAAATCTTAGAAACATGGTGTCTAACCAGATCCTTACTGTGGATGGCATTACCCTGACCTCTAGTAATACTGTGAGAAATCTTGGAGTCATTTTTGATCAGGATATGTCATTCAAAGCGCATATTAAACAAATATGTAGGACTGCTTTTTTGCATTTACGCAATATCTCTAAAATCAGAAAGGTCTTGTCTCAGAGTGATGCTGAAAAACTAATTCATGCATTTATTTCCTCTAGGCTGGACTATTGTAATTCATTATTATCAGGTTGTCCTAAAAGTTCCCTAAAAAGCCTTCAGTTCATTCAAAATGCTGCAGCTAGAGTACTGACGGGGACTAGAAGGAGAGAGCATATCTCACCCATATTGGCCTCTCTTCATTGGCTTCCTGTTAATTCTAGAATAGAATTTAAAATTCTTCTTCTTACTTATAAGGTTTTGAATAATCAGGTCCCATCTTATCTTAGGGACCTCGTAGTACCATATCACCCCAATAGAGCGCTTCGCTCTCAGAC
>NC_047117.1:40522446-40614946 GCF_902500255.1 Thalassophryne amazonica
ACACACACACACACACACACACACACACACACACACACACACACACACACACACACGAGGGCTGTCCATAAGGTATAGGTCCTTTTAATTTTTTTCAAAAACTATATGGATTTCATTCATATGTTTTTACGTCAGACATGCATGAACCCTCGTGCGCATGCGTGAGTTTTTCCACGCGTGTCGGTGACGTCATTCGCCTGTGAGCACTCCTTGTGGGAGGAGTCGTCCAGCCCCTCGTCGGAATTCCTTTGTCTGAGAAGTTGCTGAGAGACTGGCGCTTTGTTTGATCAAAATTTTTTCTAAACCTGTGAGACACATCGAAGTGGACATGGTTCGAAAAATTAAGCTGGTTTTCAGTGAAAATTTTAACGGCTGATGAGAGATTTTTGAGGTGACACTGTCGCTTTAAGGACTTCCCACAGTGGAAAAACTCACGCATGCGCACAAGGGTTCAAGCATGTCTGACGTTAAAACATATGAATGAAATCCATATAGTTTTTAAAAAAAATTAAAAGGACCTATACTTTATGGACAGACCTCGTATATATATATATATATATATATATATATATATATATATACACACACACACACACATATATAAGTGTGACCTCACTTAATATTACTTTCTAAATTAATCACTGAACTGCTCAAGTAATCATTAAACTGCTCACACGGGAAGATGAACTTTTGCTCACATGGAAAGTGTGAGAGCAGTAGCCTTGTTTTTCCACTAAGCGCAGATGTACATTTTAACTAACAAAGCGGCCTTGGGCAGAGAGTGATGTGACCTGCACACTAGCTCAGGGTTGATGCTGTTTTGTTTTGTAAGACTGGAGGTTGAGAGTCATAATACTTTTTATATCAATGTGGGAAAGGCGCCACTATGTTTGTATGTTGTCTACTCCATATGGCTGTATGTAACTTATAAATACATAAATACAGGAGCAGAGTGGGCGGACCCTCCAGAGCTGACGAGATGGTTAGTGACGAGGGACATGTCCGTTTGCTCTCTCCTGATCGGGAAAGAAACTCAGTGTTTCTCTGTGTTAATTGAGTTGTTCTCTTTCTACAGGTTCAACTCTGACATTTCATGGTCCTTCGGAGCTAGATGCCAATAGACCTGAGGATCGCCGGCCCGTGAGGGAGGACCCTGTTGGAAGACCGTGGCCACAACATTAAAGACCTTTTCCGGTGGCTGACCCCTCCTTGACCGACGGGTCGGCACTCATCACGGTGAAGGCATTCGAATTTCAGTGGCAGAGAATTGACCACGGGTGAGAACTGTTTTTCTTACGTGCATGAGTGGCGTGTGGCTGGGAGTCACTGTGGGAAAAAAAAAAACCCACGTAATGTCTTTTAGGTTTGTCTCTTGACTAAAATGCTGCAAGATGTAAGGTGTGAGGTAAAAGTCAGGCTGTAAAAAATCAGGTGGCACAGCGGTCAGAGACCATCTGTCACGGAGCCGTGCGCTCGCTCTCCATTCCCGCTGTGTCAGACACCTGATGTGGGCTGTCAGCTCCATGTTGAGCCAACAGTGGTTTACAATTGGGAACAATAACAAGCAAGAGACAACTGAGACCACTTTCGGGTCCGGTAACAGCGCGCAAAAACTGTACAGTGCGGGTCGGTGGGCGGGCGGTAAAATTCTGGGATAAATCGTTCCCTTAATAATATTGTCCACGGGAAATATAAAAAAAACGGTTGGAGCAGAAACGTGATAACAGCGGAGTTAAGACGTGATAACAGCTGAAGTGCGGCGGTGTGAATGTGATTTATGAATGAGAATGTTCACAACTGAATCGCGGCTTGACCTGACATCTGTTTCACCAGCAGACCTAAAGCAGCCATACTGACTGTGAAGTAATTTGTGAACATTCTATATGCACCACACCTGTCTGCAAGCCCACAAGCCTGGACAGAAGCCTTAAGCAAGGTCATCCACCTCTCAGAGCTCGAAGTGGTGACACTTTTCAGGCTGATCGGCAACCAAACAGTGAAAAGAGAACAACAACCTGTTTGTTAGATCTCCTTATGAGATACACCACGAACGGATAAAATGGGTAATTGTTGTTCTCACAGCAAACATTCTCTGGGTTAATTGAGTTGTTCTCTTTCTACAGGTTCAACTCAGACAACTTTATTGTTTTTGAAATGGATACCTGCAACACGTTTCAAAAAAAGCTGGGACAGTGGTATGTTTACCACGGTGTTACATCACCCTTCCTTCTAACAACACTCAATAAGCGTTTGGAAAGGGAGGACACTAATTGTTGAAGCTTTGTAGGTGGAATTCTTTCCCATTCTTGCTTGATGTATGACTTCAGTTGTTCAACAGTCCGGGGTCTCCGTTGTCGTATTTTGTGCTTCATAATGCGTCACACATTTTCAATGGGCGACAGGTCTGGACTGCAGGCAGGCCAGTCTAGTCTAGTCTAGGTGATGGTCTAGTGGTTAAGGTGCTGGGCTTGAGTCCAGAAGATCATGGGTTCAAATCCCCGCCTGACTGGAAAATCACTAAGGGCCCTTGGATAAGGCCTTTAATCCCCTATTGCTCCTGGTGTGTAGTGAGCGCCTTGTATGGCAGAATTCACCCTGACATCAGGGTGAATGTGAGGCATAATTGTAAAGCGCTTTGAGCGTCTGATACAGATGGAAAAGCGCTATATAAATGCAGTCCATTTAGTACCATTTAGTACCCGCACTCTTTTACTATGAAGCCACGCTGTTGTAACACGTGCAGAATGTGGCTTGGCATTGTCTTGCTGAAATAAGCAGGGATGTCCCTGAAAAAGACATTGCTTGGATGGCAGCATGTGTTGCTCCAAAACCTGGATGTACCTTTCAGCATTGATGGTGCCATAACAGATGTGTAAGTTACCCATGCCATGGGCACTAACACACCCCCATACCATTACAGATGCTGGCTTTTGAACTTTGCGCTGGTAAAAATCTGGATGGTGTTTTTTCTCTTTTGTCCAAAGGACTAGATGTCCATGATTTCCAAAAACAATTTGAAATGTGGACTCATCAGACCACTGCACATTTTTCCACTTTGCGTCTGTCCATTTCAAATGAGCTCGGGCCCAGAGAAGGCGGTGGCATTTGTGGTTGTTGCTGATGTATGGCTTTCGCGTTGCATGGTAGAGTTTTAACTTGCACTTGTAGATGTAGCGACGAACTGTGATAACAGACAATGGTTTGCTGCTTATGTGTAGAAAGTTCTCCAGATTCTCTGAATTTTCTGATTATATTATGGACTGTAGATGATGGAATCCCTAAATTCCTTGCAACGAAACACTGAGAAACATTGTTTTTAAACTGTTGGACTATTTTTTCATGCAGTTGTTCACAAAGGGGTGATCCTCATCTCATCTTTGCTTGTGAACGGCTGAGACTTTTGGGGATGCTCCTTTTATACCCAATCATGAGCGTCCTCAGTTCCCAAACACTTACTGAGTGGTTGTTAGAAGGAAAGGTGATGTAATACAGTGATAAACATACCACTGTCCCAGCTTTTGGGTAACATGTTGCAGGCATCCTTTTCAAAATGAGCAAATATTTGCACAAAAACAAAAGTTTATCAGTTTGAACATTACATGGCTTGTCTTTGTGGTGTATTCAACTGAATATAGGTTGAAGAGGATTTGGAAATCATTGTATTCTGGGGGTTTTTTTTTACACAATGTCCCAACTTCATTGGAAATGGGGTTGTAGTTAAATAAGAGTCACAGTAGATGCACTTAAAAACCTAAAGTGTTAAACAGAAATAAAATAAATGAATACAACCTATAAACGTAGAAGAGTGTGACTAGAGCAAACAGTCCGTCGGAAGTAAGTTGCCAGATCTGTGAGTCAGCGCGTATGTATCCAATCTATTTTATGTACAATTTATTTTTTCTTTTAAAAATTGGTGGGTGTGGCTTATATTCAGGTGCATGCTATAGTCCAGAAATTACAGTACTTAAGACCTCCGTATTAAGATTCCATTTTAAAACGTTTTTGCAAGATTTTAAATTTGACATTTTTTATTTTAATCTTTAAAAATATTTTCAGTCTTTTAAAAGTTTTTTTTTTCTTTCTAGCCAATGACAAGGAAATGCATTTTTGTGTGTGTTTTACTGATGAAGACCCTTTTATTTCAACAAAAAAAAAAAAACAAAGACATTAACTTTCCCATTCCAAGGCCTTCTAGAGGCGACAACAGGAAAGCGGGAAGTCAAACACCCAGCTCGGCTAGTGGCACAGACCTGATGCCTTCATACCTTCTCACCCAGTTCACCCTCCAATTGTCTACTAGAGTCCCACGTATCTTTAAGGCCTAAGAAGAGTCTGCTTAAGTTGTGCCAGGTCGAACGACCATGCTGCAGAGAGCAACTCGTCTGCACCACTGTGCAGTCCCACTAGATACAGGCAGCCTGGCAGACCCTACATCAAAGTACCCAGGTGGATTTTATGTCAGAATAAAAGGTGTGGAATGGCTCGATCATCTTCGGGGTCCATAATATCTGACTCTTTTGAACCCAATGTTATCATGACATCTGCAATACCACTAAATAAAACGGTCTTCTCATATTAACCTTTTCATCTCAAACCCAAATTTATAACAAAAACAAATAAATTGGCCTTGTTGTTCCAATAACTGAAGTAAATGAAAATGTGTAATACCAACGGGAAAACTGGATCTCTGTTTATTTTTGTAAGCAAGGTTAAAAATAGCCTTACCATCATATTTGAAGATCAGAGCTGAACAATGTTCGATGACCTCATAGTACTGGCCCTGGAGTAGCTTGCACTGGCAGTAGTTGAGGAGGAGTGGTGTAATCATAAGATCCAGCTTTACCCATGTTTCATCCCCAGGATGTTCCTGACAGGAGGAGACACATACAACAAAGAGGACTTAAAGTGATTTAACACACATAGCAAATATGAAAACAGATATTACTGCAAGATTCTCATATTAAAGAAAAACAATTAATAACACCCAAGAGTGTTACAGACAACCGTATTTAATGACAAAAAGATGTACCTTCATCTGTAAATTTTTGAGGCATGCAATGCCATTGTAGTACTTCTCTGCAGCCTGATTAATAAGGCCCTTTTTAAAGAGCATGTTGCCCTCCTCATGGATTTGTGGCACCACTTGAAGTTTCTGTTCGTCTGTCATTGCCCAAACATCTAGTTGAAATGTTCCTGGAGGCAACACCTGATAAAAAGAAGAAACTGAATTTCAGTTTCTCACAGCAGAAATGTAGTTGCTTTTCAATAAACTGAACATGTTTTGCTGAGGTACATAAGGATTAAACAATTTATTGAGAACATCTCAAAAGTCAATGTAGAAACTCCCATCTGGTAGAAACTGCGATTCTACCAGTAGATACTGCGATCATAATCTCTACCAGTAACTGATATGTGTCAAAATAAAATTGAGGATTTTTTTTTCTTCTGAATGGAACTGTACATAATGCTTGTGGTGGAATCTGAATAAAATGCATGATAATGATCAATTGCATTTCTTGCGTTTTTGCCTTTACTTTAAGTATTACTTTCACAACATTTGGATCACAGTTTCAACCAGTAGAGACTGAAACAACAGAGATCAACTATACTTGAAAAAAGGTAAGCATTGATCAGAAATGTAATAACTGCGATTCTACTCTACCAAATCGCAGTTTCTACCCACATGTCCAGACAGAGAAAAGCAGAGAACTCTGCTCTGATCAGACCAGTCTTGGTGTGACAACAACAGAGGTACGAAATGAAGTTCACCTCAGACACTCGCCAATTCATGGAAAGTGGGTACTGTATTTCCTTGATTAAAAGCCCGGCCATTAATTTTTTTCAAACATTTATATTTCAGTCTTGGATGTTTGAGATTAAGATGTGACGATGCAAGCCTTCCTATATAATATGGCGTCTCATCATTGGAGATGTTTTCCATCGATTTTACAAACCAGACATCGTTCCAACAAAAACATGCCTGAAATCCAACCTGGACCACTATGGAAAACAAGGGAAAAAAAACCCCCAGAAAATCACCATCATGGACTGAGGAAAAAAAAAAAAAACAAGACTCCACGAATTTCAGGAAAATTCACATCACTGGCAAAGAACTTCACAAAATAAGGTAATAATTTGCATGGACATTTCTCTGCAGAGCAGAGGTAAAATAAAGAAGTTAGAATAACTTAAATCATTTAGTGACCTAATACAACCCCAGTTCCAACGAAGTTGGGACATTGTGTAAATTGTGAATCAAAAACACAATACAATGATTTGCAAATCCTCTTCAACCTATATTCAATTGAATACACTACAAAGACAAGATATTTAATGTTTAAACTGATATTTTTGTTTTTTTTTTTGCAAATGTTTGCTCATTTTGAAATGGATGTCTGCAACACATTTCAAAAAAGCTGGGACAGTGGCAACAAAAGACTGAGAAAGTTGATAAATGCTCAAAGAACACCTGTTTGGAACATTCCACGGATAAATAGGTTAATTGGAAACAGGTGTGTGTCATGATTGGGTATAAAAGGAACATCACCAAAAGGCTCAGCCGTTCACAAGGAAAAATGGGGCGAGGATCACCACTTTGTGAACTAATGTGTTTGGGCTCAGGAACACTTCAGAAAACCATTGTCAGTTAACACAGTTCGTCGCTACATCTACAAGTGCAAGTTAAAACTCTACCATGAAAACCGAAAGCCATACATCAACAACATCCAGAAACGCCGCCGCGTTCTCTGGGACCGAGCTCAGTTGAAATGGACAGACGCAAAGTGGAAAAGTGTGCTGTGGTCTGATGAGTCCACATTTCAAATCATTTTTGGAAATCATGGACATCGTATCCTCCGGACAAAAGAGGAAAAAGACCATACAGATTGTTACCAGCACTAAGTTCAAAAGCCAGCATCTGTGATGGTATGGGGGTGTGTTAGTACCCATGGCATGGGCAACTTACACATCTGTGATGGCACCATCAATGCTGAAAGGTACATCCAGGTTTTTACAAAAGCACATTTATTTGTAAACACCAACACGTTACATTGATTCACTTGTGTTGGTTTTTACATAAAATGAATGAATCAACCAATCAGTATGAGCGGGGGCTTAGTTTACCCATAATCCCTTTGGTATCTGTGTGTTAATGTTCAAATCTTCAGAATGTGCGTTATTTTAAAATTAACAGATATGTGTTATATATCACTTTGTACATTTTAAGAGTTTACATTAATGTAGTTATTCTATCCAGAATAATTTTATTTTTAAAGTAAAAGCATAATTCAAGCCTGCTTTCCATTTCAAGACCTCTGCCTCATCGCTGGACCACTGTATCCTGTCAAGATAAATGACGCTTCCCTACAGCAGGGGGCAGAGAGCACAAAGACAGAAGCGCTGGCTCATTGGCTGTTTGGGTTTGTGATCGCCTTTGATTCTATTAGAAGCTCAGGTGGTGTTTAAACTCAAAATCGGCTTGTTAGTAGCTGACAGCGTATGGGAGGCAAAATTGAAAGTTAGCGTTTATCGGTTAGCTGTAGCTTCTGATAAGTTTTTAGGCAGTTTATCGGTTTAGCGTTAAAGAAGATAACTTTTCAGTTAGCTGATTACAGTTATTGAAGCTAACTTTTTGGTTAGCTGTGCCCACCAGTGCTCACAGACATATGCTGTTTAGGATTTTAGCAGGGAAAATTAAGATGGCAATTAAGAATAAGTTTATCAGTTTGAACATTAAATATCTTGTCTTTGTAGTGTATTCAATTAAATATAGGTTGATGAGGATTTGCAAATTATTGTATTCTGTTTATAGGTTTCTTCCTGTTAAAAGGGAGTTTTTCTTTCCCACTGTAGCCAAGTGCTTGCTCACAGGGGGTCGTTTTGACCGTTGGGGTTTTACATAATTATTGTATGGCCTTGCCTTACAATATAAAGCGCCTTGGGGCAACTGTTTGTTGTGATTTGGCGCTATATAAAAAAATTGATTGACTGATTGATTGATATTTACATTTTACACAACATCCCAACTTCACTGGAATTGGGGTTGTACAGTAAAGCTTGCATATAATGGATTCAGGTGGACCAGCGAATTTTGTCCATTATAATTGAAATCTGTTGTTATAATTGAAATCCAAGCAAACTGTTACCTTTGTTTTTTATGTTGAGAAGTCCATTCTTTGTTAGAGTGTATAGAACCTTCTAAATGTGACCATCATACAGGTGTAAGTCAGTCATTTCCCAGTTAGTGTTGTTCATTAGCCCACATCCAATGTGATGATTATTATGAATAACAGGATGAAGCATGTGTTGCTCAAAAACATGGATGTACCTTTCAGCATTAATGGTGCCATCACAGATGTGTAAGTTGCCCATGCCATGGGCACTATCACACCCCCATACCATCACAGATGCTGGCTTTTGAACTTTGCGCTGGTAACAATCTGGATGGCCTTTTTCCTCTTTTGTCTAGAGGACACAACATCCATAATTTCCAAAAACAATGTGAAATGTGGACTCATCAGACCACAGCACACTTTTCCACTTTGCGTCTGTCCATTTCAAATGAGCTCAGGCCCAGAGAAGGCGACAGCATTTCTGAATGTTCTGATGTATGGCTTTCGCTTTGCATGGTAGAGTTTTAACTTGCACTTGTAGATGTAGCAACAAACTGTGTTAATTGACAAGGAAAACCAGCACTTGTAGATGTAGCGACAAACTGTTAATTGACAAGGAAAACCATTGTTAGTTAACACAGCTGAAGTGTTGAAGAGCTGAAGTTGAAGAGCTGAAGTGTTCCTGAGCCCACGTGGTAAGATCCTTTACACAGTGATGTTGTTTTTAATGCAGTGCCGCCTGAGGGATCGAAGGTCAATTCAATGTTGGTTTTCGGCCTTGCTGCTTACATGTACGTACATAGCAGCCCCGGTGTGAAAGGGGCTTATGTGTAGCTTTGACATACCATAATACTGGTAGACAATGAAAGTTGAGTTTTTCATAGATTTTTAAAAACTTGTTTGTTTGTTCTCATGTTCACATTTTGTCTAAGAATTCAAGTTATAATTATCTGTCTTCTTACCAAAAACAAACTATTATCTATTCTAGGTTCAAGACAATTGTATTAAAAATGTCCGCTGCTTGAAAACCTGCTAGGATTGAGGTATTTGTAGCCTTGAAACCTACATGTTAAGTCGTTTGTCCCATACAACGCATTCTTATATCCCGTACGACATACAACCTCAGTTTTCCTCCACACATGGTAATAAGATAATTTATCAAGCACAGAATCAGTCATTTAGATATTCTACAGCATATGCTGCAACAACCTTAACTGAAATGACAGATTATAGAACTGTTTTGGGATAAACTGTATCATTTTTCAGAGCATCCCGTACGACACATTTGACGCTAAATTTTAGAAGTACTTTTTCGAAATGCAACAACCAATGAATAATTATTAGAATAAAAGTGTAACCTCGAGCAATTTGATTGTGAAGACGAGAGGCTGTGGATTGGACTGAAGCTCATCCAGGTCCTTGTGCCCCAGAGAGTGGTGGGAATGGATCTGGGCAAGGCCACAGCAGTGCTTCTGGCCTTCCAGGGGGTCTTTACCAGCGCTGATGTTCCTTAGTGACTGGGACACAAGCGGGTACAATACTGTGTGCTGAAAGGTGAAAAGAAAAACAGTTAGCAAATCCAAAAGGTCCTAGGAGTGGATTAGACATTGGAGTGGAGTAGACATTTCAAAAATTTCAAAAAATGACAGTGTGACACATCATGAACTACTTCTTTTCTTTCGTCTGTTCCCGTTAGGGGTCGCCACAACAGATCAATCATTTCCATCTCACCCTGTCCTCTGTATCTTCCTCTGTCACACCAACCACCTGCATCTCCTCCCTCAGCACATCCATAAACCTCCTCTTTGGCCTCCCTCTACTCCTCCTGCCTGGTGGCTCCATCCTCAGCATCCTTCTCCCTATATACCCTGGGTCCCTCCTCTGCACATGTCCAAACCATCTCAATCTCGCCTCTCTGACTTTGTCTCCAAACCGTCCCACTTGAGCTGTCCCTCTGATATGTTCATTCCTAATCTTGTCCATTCTTGTCACTCCCAAAGAGAATCTCAACATCTTCAGCTCTGCAACCTCCAGCTATGCCTCCTGTCTTTTTGTTAGTGCCACCATCTCTAAACCGTACAACATAGCTGGTCTCACTACTGTCTTGTAAACTTTCCGCTTCACTCCTGCTGATATTCTTCAGTCACAAATCACTCCTGCCACCTTTCTCCACCCACTCCACCCTGCCTGCACTCTCTTCTTCACCTCTTTACCACACTCTTCATTACTTTGAACAGTTGACTCCAAATATTTAAACTCATCTACTTTCACCACTTGTACTCCTTGTAACTGCACTATTCCACAGGGATCCCTCCCATTCACACACATGTACTCAGTCTTGTTTCTAGTGACTTTCATTTCCCTTCTCTCCAAAGCATATCTCCACCTCTCCAGACTAGACTCAATTTGCTCTCTACTCTCACTACAGATCACAATGTCATCTGCAAACATCACAGTCCATGGGGACTCCTGTCTGATCTCATCCGTCAACCTGTCCATCACCACTGCAAACAAGAAAGGACTCAGAGCTGATCCTTGGTGTAATCCCACCTCCACCTGGACACATCATGAACTACAAAAGTTAATAATCTGATGTAATATGCACAAATATGGGACATTATACAGTGGCGGGGTGGATCCTTGTCATTTAATTGGTGTCACATATGTCACGTGACATGGATTGTTCATTGTGTTGCGTTGCATTTAGCGTGCAGATATGGTTCCATTTACAGTGCAAATTTGGTTCCATATGTTCACCCAAGCACACAAAAACCACACCCATCCAGAGATGGGTGTGGTTTTTGTGCTGGAGACCCTCCTGTCCTGTGCACTAACTGCATTTCCTGTATATTCGTTTTGTGAATTGTTCTGTAATTTATGTCCGTAGCATGGCCCAAGCAGAGGGTTACCCCTTTGAGTCTGGTCTGTTTGAGGTTTCTTCCTCAGAGGGAGTTTTTCCTTACCACTGCTGCTCTGGGGGTTAGTAAGGTTGTGTGTGAAGCACCTTGGGGCAACTCTGTTGTGATTTGGCGCTATATAAATGAAAATAAATTCAAACTGAAATATGCTTCGGACCACTGCACGCTGTGACCACCGCCCACTAGTGGGGGCGGCGTTTAGCTAAACATGGTGGAGTTTGTTTTGCTGACGGATGACAATTTGAAGGAATTAATTGATGGTGGTAATTCTTTGAAAAACAAAAAAAACAAAAAAAAAAAACAAATCCATTGTGCTGTAAAATCTCTAGAGGCATGAAGAGCTGTTAGGATGAAGAGGATGAAGTTAGGATGAAAAGCTGGAAAATTTCTGACGCGATTTTTCGCTGGAGTGAGGAAAGTAGACAGCAGTATGTACACAAAGTCAGTGCATGGCGACATGGACTACATCGTCAGAATTGTTTTTTGCAAGTTGAATGAGAACAATTTACCAAATTAAATATTTGTTCCACAGAAAGAATGTAAAAACATTCATTATTTGTTTTATATAATGGTTAAAACAGATCCTCGCATTAATATTTTATTAATTTATAAACAACAGAAAAGGGACTTACATTTTGGTGTTCCACTGCTGCCAAAGTCCAAATTTTGATGTGTAGTCCAGTGATGCTCTGCACTGACTTCAGACTTCCATTTATAAAAAAAAAAAAATTAAAAAAAAAGACTGTGTAGTTACTCAGTCCAGCCAAAAAATCATGTCAGCTTTTCATCTGAACAGTTCTTCATGCATCCAGATGGCTTACAGTGGAGTGGATTTTGTGTGTGTGTGTTTTACAAGAATTAGCAGCGTCAGTTAGCTCAAATCATCGGCTTGGTAGAGTCGTTGTCCCCCACACGCGCGCACACGCAACCAGGTCGGCACTCGTGCGCACGTGTACTACCAAAAAAACAAAAAAAAACAAAAGACTGTGTAATCCTCAGTGCAGCAAATAAAATCACGTCAGAAATTAGTCCAGCTTTTCATTCCAACTTTCTGCCAACAGCCTCCAGACGGCGCAGTGGATTTGTTTTATGTGCATGCACGCACATGTAGGGATGGGTATTGATCAAATCAAATCAATTTTATTTATATAGCGCCAAATCAAGGCGCCTTATATTGTAAGGCAAGGCCATACAATAATTACGGAAAAACCCCAACGGTCAAAACGACCCCCTGTGAGCAAGCACTTGGCAACAGTGGGAAGGAAAAACTCCCTTTTAACAGCAAGAAACCTCCAGCAGAACCAGGCTCAGGGAGGGGCAGTCTTCTGCTGGGACTGGTTGGGGCTGAGGGAGAGAACCAGGAAAAAGACATGCTGTGGAGGGGAGCAGAGATCAATCACTAATGATTAAATGCAGAGTGGTGCATACAGAGCAAAAAGAGAAAGAAACACTCAGTGCATCATGGGAACCCCCCCAGCAGTCTAAGTCTATAGCAGCATAACTAAGGGATGCTTCAGGGTCACCTGATCCAGCCCTAACTATAAGCTTTAGCAAAAAGGAAAGTTTTAAGCCTAATCTTAAAAGTAGAGAGGGTGTCTGTCTCCCTGATCTGAATTGGGAGCTGGTTCCACAGGAGAGGAGCCTGAAAGCTGAAGGCTCTGCCTCCCATTCTACTCTTACAAACCCTAGGAACTACAAGTAAGCCTGCAGTCTGAGAGCGAAGCGCTCTATTGGGGTGATATGGTACTATGAGGTTCCTAAGATAAGATGGGACCTGATTATTCAAAACCTTACAAGTAAGAAGAAGAATTTTAAATTCTATTCTAGAATTAACAGGGAGCCAATGAAGAGAGGCCAATATGGGTGAGATATGCTCTCTCCTTCTAGTCCCTGTTAGCACTCTAGCTGCAGCATTTTGAATTAACTGAAGGCTTTTCAGGGAACTTTTAGGACAACCTGATAATAATGAATTACAATAGTCCAGCCTAGAGGAAATAAATGCATGAATTACTTTTTCAGCATCACTCTGAGATAAGACCTTTCTAATTTTAGAGATATTGCGCAAATGCAAAAAAGCAGTCCTACATATTTGTTTAATATGCGCATTGAATGACATATCCTGATAAAAAATGACTCCAAGATTTCTCACAGTATTACTAGAGGTCAGTGTAATGCCATCCAGAGTAAGGATCTGGTTAGACACCATGTTTCTAAGATTTGTGGGGCCAAGTACAATAACTTCAGTTTTATCTGAGTTTAAAAGCAGGAAATTAGAGATCATCTATGTCTTTATGTCTGTAAGACAATCCTGCAGTTTAGCTAATTGGTGTGTGTCCTCTGGCTTCATGGATAGATAAAGCTGGGTATCATCTGCGTAACAATGAAAATTTAAGCAATGCCGTCTAATAATACTGCCTAAGGGAAACATGTATAAAGTGAATAAAATTGGTCCTAGCACAGAACCTTGTGGAACTCCATAATTAACCTTAGTCTGTGAAAAAGATTCCCCATTTACATGAACAAATTGTAATCTATTAGATAAATATGATTCAAACCACCGCAGCGCAGTGCCTTTAATACCTATGGCATGCTCTAATCTCTGTAATAAAATTTTATGGTCAACAGTATCAAAAGCAGCACTGAGGTCTAACAGAACAAGCACAGAGATGAGTCCACTGTCTGAGGCCATAAGAAGATCATTTGTAACCTTCACTAATGCTGTTTCTGTACTATGATGAATTCTAAAACCTGACTGAAACTCTTCAAATAGACCATTCCTCTGCAGATGATCAGTTAGCTGTTTTACAACTACCCTTTCAAGAATTTTTGAGAGAAAAGGAAGGTTGGAGATTGGCCTATAATTAGCTAAGATAGCTGGGTCAAGTGATGGCTTTTTAAGTAATGGTTTAATTACTGCCACCTTAAAAGCCTGTGGTACATAGCCAACTAATAAAGATAGATTGATCATATTTAAGATCGAAGCATTAATTAATGGTAGGGCTTCCTTGAGCAGCCTGGTAGGAATGGGGTCTAATAGACATGTTGATGGTTTGGAGGAAGTAACTAATGAAAATAACTCAGACAGAACAATCGGAGAGAAAGAGTCTAACCAAATACCGGCATCACTGAAAGCAGCCAAAGATAACGATACGTCTTTGGGATGGTTATGAGTAATTTTTTCTCTAATAGTTAAAATTTTATTAGCAAAGAAAGTCATGAAGTCATTACTAGTTAAAGTTAAAGGAATACTCAGCTCAATAGAGCTCTGACTCTTTGTTAGCCTGGCTACAGTGCTGAAAAGAAACCTGGGGTTGTTCTTATTTTCTTCAATTAGTGATGAGTAGTAAGATGTCCTAGCTTTACGGAGGGCTTTTTTATAGAGCAACAGACTCTTTTTCCAGGCTAAGTGAAGATCTTCTAAATTAGTGAGATGCCATTTTCTCTCCAACTTACGGGTTATCTGCTTTAAGCTGCGAGTTTGTGAGTTATACCACGGAGTCAGGCACTTCTGATTTAAAGCTCTCTTTTTCAGAGGAGCTACAGCATCCAAAGTTGTCTTCAATGAGGATGTAAAACTATTGACGAGATACTCTATCTCACTTACAGAGTTTAGGTAGCTACTCTGCACTGTGTTGGCATATGGCATTAGAGAACATAAAGAAGGAATCATATCCTTAAACCTAGTTACAGCGTGTCAAGGATTTTATATAGTTCATGCTCTTATTATCATTTATTTTCTTTAGTTCATGCTTATATTATTATTATTTATTTTCTTATAGTTTATGCTTATTATTTTTCCTCTTTGTGAGAAGAGGAGATTTTAGAAAGAAAGACTTGTTGACTGCATTCTTCATGAGTGAGCAAGCTATTTTTCATTTTGCCTTATCCTGCTTTGACGAGCCACAAGGCTCATGTTGCAGGAATGGAAGGTTTCAGCCGTTACCTCGCTTTGCTATCACCCTCTTGCAGACATGACTCATGTGTAACCTCTCCCGACTGTCCTTGTTTGTTTTTTCTCATGTTGAACTAAATAAAAGGCTGGGCCAGAGGAGGAGATTTTAGGAGAGCTTTGTAGCTGAGCACTTACAAGCTGCTTCATTGTTCTCCTCCTCTGCGCAGAGCAAAAAATATATATATATTTGTCTCTCTCTGACTGGTTTCTTTTCAGTGTTTGTGCCTCTCATTTCTTTAAAAACAGGGTGCAAACCCAACAAGCGCTTTCTGAAAGACTTCTAGTGTAATGAATCTTATTCCCCACTGCTGGGTAGTCCATCAGAGTAAATGTAAATGTTATTAAGAAATGATCAGACAGAAGGGAGTTTTCAGGGAATACTGTTAAGTCTTCAATTTCCATACCATAAGTCAGAACAAGATCTAAGATATGATTAAAGTGGTGGGTGGACTCACTTACATTTTGAGCAAAGCCAATTGAGTCTAATAATAGATTAAATGCAGTGTTGAGGCTGTCATTCTCAGCATCTGTGTGGATGTTAAAATCGCCCACTATAATTATCTTATCTGAGCTAAGCACTAAGTCAGACAAAAGGTCTGAAAATTCACAGAGAAACTCACAGTAACGATCAGGTGGACGATAGATAATAACAAATAAAACTGTTTTTTGGGACTTCTAATTTGGATGGACAAGACTAAGAGTCAAGCTTTCAAATGAATTAAAGCTCTGTCTGGGTTTTTGATTAATTAATAAGCTGGAATGGAAGATTGCTGCTAATCCTCCGCCTCAGCCCGTGCTACGAGCATTCTGGCAGTTAGTGTGACTCGGGGGTGTTGACTCATTTAAACTAACATATTCATCCTGCTGTAACCAGGTTTCTGTAAGGCAGAATAAATCAATATGTTGATCAATTATTATATCATTTACTAACAGGGACTTAGAAGAGAGAGACCTAATATTTAATAAACCACATTTAACTGTTTTAGTCTGTGGTGCAGTTGAAGGTGCTATATTATTTTTTCTTTTTGAATTTTTATGCTTAAATAGATTTTTGCTGGTTGTTGGTGGTCTGGGAGCAGGCACCGTCTCTACGGGGATGGGGTAATGAGGGGATGGCAGGGGGAGAGAAGCTGCAGAGAGGTGTGTAAGACTACAACTCTGCTTCCTGGTCCCAACCCTGAATAGTCACGGTTTGGAGGATTTAAGAAAATTGGCCAGATTTCTAGAAATGAGAGCTGCTCCATCAAAAGTGGGATGGATGCCGTCTCTCCTAACAAGACCAGGTTTTCCCCAGAAGCTTTGCCAATTATCTATGAAGCCCACCTCATTTTTTGGACACCACTCAGACAGCCAGCAATTCAAGGAGAACATGCGGCTAAACATGTCACTCCCGGTCCGATTGGGGAGGGGCCCAGAGAAAACTACACAGTCCGACATTGTTTTTGCAAAGTTACACACCGATTCAATGTTAATTTTAGTGACCTCCGATTGGCGTAACCGGGTGTCATTACTGCCGACGTGAATTACAATCTTACCAAATTTACGCTTAGCCTTAGCCAGCAGTTTCAAATTTCCTTCAATGTCGCCTGCTCTGGCCCCCGGAAGACAACTGACTATGGTTGCTGGTGTCGCTAACTTCACATTTCTCAAAACAGAGTCGCCAATAACCAGAGTTTGATCCTCGGTGGGTGTGTCGCCGAGTGGGGAAAAACGGTTAGAAATGTGAACGGGTTGGCGGTGTACACGGGGCTTCTGTTTAGGGCTACGCTTCCTCCTCATAGTCACCCAGTCGGCCTGCTTTCCCGGCTGCTCGGGATCTGCTGGAAGGGAACTAACGGTGGCTAAGCTACCTTGGTCTGCACCGACTACAGGGGCCTGGCTAGCTGTAGAATTTTCCACGGTGCGGAGCCGAGTCTCCAATTCACCCAGCCTGGCCTCCAAAGCTACGAATAAGCTACACTTATTACAAGTACCATTACTGCTAAAGGAAGCCGAGGAATAACTAAACATTTCACACCCAGAGCAGAAAAGTGCAGGAGAGACAGGAGAAACCGCCATGTGATTCAGCAGAGGGAGTGCTTTAGTTAAGGCACGTGAAGATTACACTGTGAAACAAATCGTTATCTAGTTAACTAGATCAATCTAATTGCGCAGATTAAACAGCTAACAGATACAGCAAAACACCGCTGTGCTCCGGAAAATGAAGTGATACAATACCGCAGTGAGAGCCAACCACCAGTAGAGGCAAGATGATGATAATTGATTGATAAGATTTCATCGATATTGAGGCCATTATCGAATCCGCTTATCAATCTGATTCCTTATCGATTCCTTTATCGATACCTCTTGTGAATTTTCTGTGTACTAAAACTAGGCTTTACAGGTTTTCTTTGTCAACAATTTAAATTGGTCACTGGATCCTTGATCTCTGGACATAAAAAAAAAAATTTTTTAAATCTGTACTTTTTGTCAAAAGCATTTCCTTTCAGACATTTTGGCATGAATGTATTTCCATACCTCTAAGCTGAGCTCAGTCGGATGCTGCACATCAGCACAGGACATCTCATTTTGGGAGGAAAAAAACGTTTTGATCGATTGCAGAGGTGTTATTTGATTTAGGGCTGCAACAAATGATTATTTGGATCATCTATGAATCTGATGGGGTTTTGACATGATTAATCGATTAACCGAATCAGCAGGGAATTTTTTTAAAATGTGCCAGGGAAACAATTTTTCCCTTCTTCCATCACTTTATTTAACAACAGAACATTATTTGAAAACTTAAAATACTTGAAAATCAACAAATCGTCAAATGTCCCTTGGCTGCTGAAATATAAAATAATAAAGAATAAAACAGTTTACAATAAAGAACAAAAATAATTATTTCAAATGGCATTGCTTTATCAAAGTGCTGAGTTGTCATAAAACAACACTGAAACATATAAATGTTATAAAATATATGGTGAAAAAAGAGGTATTTTTGTTACTGCAAATGAGCAATTAGCATAACCAGTTAACCATAAAACCTAAATCAAAAACTGCAGCCTGACTCATTATATGTGCAACAGTCTCTGTATAACTTCTAAACTATGTGGTCATTTCACAATGACACATGTGACTCATCTCTCTTTCTCTAAAACTGTATTGTAGCATTATTAGTTATTATTACTATTATTATTAACATATAAATAAAAATAAATTCAAAAATATTATAATTTGTAATACATTCAACTCTTACGACAACAAATGCTGGGCCATTAATTATTATACAGAAAACAAATGCATAAACATGCTGAAATGCCAGCAGCTTAATGTTAACTTTAACACTGAAAATGCCATAGACATGCTAACATGTTAGCATTTGCGTTAGCATAAAATACATTTACCAACTGTTTCAGAAGACCATAACAGGTCAGTTTAACATAAAAAAGGTAAATATTCCTCATAGACATATGCTCTTTAGGGTTTTAGTGGGAAAAAATTAAGATAAAGCGAAATAAAACAAATGAAACCAACGAAGCAGCAGCTCAAAGCACTCCATTGGTTCAAGATTCAAAGCAAAGCTCGGTTGATTATATGGAAGAAACGAAACATTTGCGGTAAAACAAAGTTATTTAGCAACTAATCAATGACTAAATTAGTTGACAACTATTTTAATAATCGATCTTAATCGATTAACTCGATTAGTTGTTTCAGCTCTAATTTGATTTAAACAGCGTTTCTCTTTGAAGTTATTCATTCCGACTGGACTCTATCATTCTACCTTGACTCAGCAGAGAGTCGCGCAGCATTTGGAGCTGAGTGAACACAATGGAGGACGATTCTCGTTTCTTTCTCATAACAAGACAGGAGTCCCAGTTAGTGACTTTAATCCGTAAAAAAGTGACTCACGATTGACATATTCAGGGATTAAAGTGGTGAAAAACAAAAAAAGCTGTAACCCAATATTACCCCCATCACCACCCGCACGAAAATGTTTGAATTCTAGAAGATCTGAAATGCAATCTGGGGCTATTCCAGACAATAAACTGCAGTGAGTGCAGCATCCATAAAACCCAATTTTCCTCATTCAAATTCATTCCAGTAGTATTCTGCTCTTACTAGGATGCAGCAGTTTTCTAGCTTGGCAGATAGTTCTGGAGGAAATCACTGACGAAATTAACAAACTGAAAATATGGTTTGACTGAAACAAATTATCATTAAGTGTCATGAAGTGGAGGTGTAAGAGTCACTAGGTGTTCACAGGAAACAGTTATTTATTTCTATATGTATTTATTTATTTTCATCGTTAGTTTTATCTTTTCTGTTGTGTTTTGTTTCATCAGGTTCTTTTTGTCTCTTTCTCTAAAATTGTATTGTGTTGTTGTTGCTATTATTATTAATATATGAATAAAAAAAATACAATTTGACTCTTTTACGACAATGAATGCTGAGCCATTAATTATTATACAGAAAACAAATGCACACAAACACGCTGAGATGCGAACAGCTTAATGCCAACTTTAACATTGAAAATGCCACAGACATGCTAAAGCGTTAGCATCGGTCCCATTTTTAAGTTATAAAATACATCAACTGTTTCAGAAGAACATAACAGGTCGGTTTAACATAAAAAGGTAAATATTACTCACAGACATGTGGTCTTTGGCAGTTTAGCGGGGAAAAATTAAGATAAAGCGAAATAAAACAATGAATCAACGAAGCAGCAAATCACTGCTTCGATTGGTTCAAGGTTCAAAGCAACATCGCACTGCAGAAAAGTTGATTACAGACCCGCTGCATGGTCTGTAATGTTATAGGGAATGGTGCAGAGAAGCAGTCCTATTAAAATACCTTTGACTGAATGCTAAGGGACACATAAAGATCAAAAAATAATATTTAAAAAACAAATTAGCCAACCAGGAATTATACAAAATTTGACATGGCTAAATTTGGGGAAAACTTGACATAAGTGCATCATGACTGTGGCTTGAATAATACAGACCAACTCAGATTAGTGTCACACCAACATTTACATTTTTTTCCCCTACAGGAATAACCCTGTTGTGTCTGCTGATTTGCGGACGTTAATGCTGGATTTTACGTTCACAAAGTGAGTAAAACTATTGGCGACCGTAACCCAGCATTAACATCCGCAAATCAGACACAAGGAGGTTATTCCCATTCTAATCCAATTCCAACGTTTGCACAGATCCATGTGCACCACTGAAGGCTACATCTTAATCCGCATAATAATATAGTTTGATTAAACTGTTACAAAGACAAAGGGTGTGGTCAGCTTGTCAAAGCTTACCATACCAACAGCGTCTTCATGCCAAATTGGGAATTGAATGAATGAATGAATGAATGAAATGAATGAATGAATGAAAAAAACTGTTTATTTCGAACATTTGATACAACAATTACAAGATAGATCAGTAAAGACAAAACAAAAAAGTTCCTACTGTGTACCCAACATGTCCGAAAAGGGGTAGGGTGAAGCATCAGCTTATTTATCCCTACCCCTTCTTCCCCACAACCAGTAATACCCTTTGCCACATATACACATAGATTCCTACACACCTAAACCGATATCAATATATATATATATATATACATATATATAATTCTGTGAGCAGAATCCACATCAATACTTATGGTAGATTAAATTAATCCATTTTGATAGGGTCGCTCTGGCAGTTTCACTGGCTGTCACCTAGCAGCACCATTATTTACACCTCTCAGCTGGCAGTGCCATTGTGTAGCAGTGTGCACGGACAGGGTGCGGAGGAACACATCAAATGTGAAACTGTTTTAATATTTTGCCACCGTCCACACGATTAACCAATCAGAGTTGTGGAAAAAATGTAATTGGATTAGAATGCATTTTTGATCAAGACTCCAATACTGTACATCACATAATAAACATTCATACATCCATGCATTCTTTGAAGTGCCCAAATAATCTGATAATCTGAACCCATTTTCTATTTTTATGCAATATTGCGACATATTATAAACCTAAAACAGTTAGCTTGCCACAGGTCATCATTTCAATCGACATCTATCTTTGCAAGTCCAATCTACGGGCCATTAAGAGCTTAACTTATTAAAATGAGCATGATAAGACTTTATTGATCTCACAGTGGAGAAATTCCAATGTTACGCCAGCTCTAAACAAACACACAAGATGAGTGCGAGTAGAAGAAAATGTGCATCAAACAGAGTGTGCAAAGATAAGCAATAACAATACTTGTAACAATACAATAAAATAAGAAAATGAGGTAGAAATAATATATATATATATATATATATATATATATATATATATATATATATATATATATATAAAATAAAATAAAATAGAATAAGAACAACCCCAGGTTTCTTTTCAGCACTGTAGCCAGGCTGACAAAGAGTCAGAGCTCTATTGAGCCGAGTATTCCTTTAACTTTAACTAGTAATGACTTCATGAATTTCTTTGCAAATAAAATTTTAACTATTAGAGAAAAAATTATTCATAACCATCCCAAAGACATATCTTTATGTTCAGCTGCCTTCAGTAATGCTGGTAATGCTCTTTCTCTCCGATTCTTCTGTCTGAGTTATTTTCATTAGTTACTTCCTCCAATCCATCAATATGTCTATTAGACCCCATTCCTACCAGGCTGCTCAAGGAAGCCTTACCATTAGTTAATGCTTCGATCTTAAATATGATCAATCTATCTTTATTAGTTGGCTATGTACCACAGGCTTTTAAGGTGGCAGTAATTAAACCATTACTTAAAAAGCCATCACTTGACCCAGCTATCTTAGCTAATTATAGGCCAATCTCCAACCTTCCTTTTCTCTCAAAAATTCTTGAAAGGGTAGTTGTAAAACAGCTAACTGATCATCTGCAGAGGAATGGTCTATTTGAAGAGTTTCAGTCAGGTTTCAGAATTCATCATAGTACAGAAACAGCATTAGTGAAGGTTACAAATGATCTTCTTATGGCCTCAGACAGTGGACTCACCTCAGTGCAGCTTTTGATACTGTTGACCATAAAATTTTATTACAGAGATTAGAGCATGCCATAGGTATTAAAGGCACTGCGCTGCAGTGGTGTGAATCATATTTACCTAATAGATTATAATTTGTTCATGTAAATGGGGAGTCTTCTTCACAGACTAAGGTTAATTATGGAGTTCCACAAGGTTCTGTGCTAGGACCAATTTTATTCACTTTATACATACTTCCCTTAGGCAGTGTTATTAGAAAGCATTGCTTAAATTTTCATTGTTACGCAGATGATACCCAGCTTTATCTATCCATGAAGCCAGAGGACACACACCAATTAGTTAAACTGCAGGAATGTCTTTCAGACATAAAGACATGGATGACCTCTAATTTCCTGCTTTTAAATTCAGATAAAACTGAAGTTATTGTACTTGGCCCCACAAATCTTAGAAACATGGTGTCTAACCAGATCCTTACTCTGGATGGCATTATCCTGACCTCCAGTAATACTGTGAGAAATCTTGGAGTCATTTTTGATCAGGACATGTCCGTCAATGCGCATATTAAGCAAATATGTACGACTGCTTTTTTGCATCTCTAAAATTAGGAAGGTCTTGTCTCAGCATGATGCTGAAAAACTAATTCATGCATTTATTTCCTCTAGGCTGAACTATTGTAATTCATTATTATCAGGTTGTCCTAAAAGTTCCCTGAAAAGCCTTCAGTTAATTCAAAATGCTGCAGCTAGAGTGCTGACAGGGACTAGAAGGAGAGAGCATATTTCACCCATATTGGTTTCTCTTCATTGGCTCCCTGTTAATTCCAAAATAGAATTTAAAATTCTTCTTCTTACTTATAAGGTTTTGAATAATCAGGTCCCATCTTATCTTAAAGACCGCTTAGTACCATATCACCCCAATAGAGCGCTTCGCTCTCAGACTGCAGGCTTACTTGTAGTTCCTAGGGTTTGTAAAAGTAGAATGGGAGGCAGAGCCTTCAGCTTTCAGACTCTCCTGTGGAACCAGCTCCCAATTCGGATTAGGGAGATAGACACCCTCTCTACTTTTAAGATTAAGCTTAAAACTTTCCTTTTTGAAAAAGCTTATAGTTAGGGCTGGACCGGGTGACCCTGAACCATCCCTTAGTTATGTTGCTATAGACTTAGACTGCTGGGGGGTTTCCCATGATGCACCCAGTGTTTCTTTTTATTCACCTCTTTTTGCTCTGTATGCACCACTCTGCTTTTAATCATTGGTGATTGATCTCCACTGCATGTCTTTTTCCTGATTCTCTCCCCTCAGCCGCAACCAGTCCCAGCAGAAGACTGCCCCTCCCTGAGCCTAGTTCTGCTAGAGGTTCCTTCTTGTTAAAAGGGAGTTTTTCCTTCCCACTTTCGCCAAGTGCTTGCTCATAGGGGGTCATTTCACCGTTGGGGTTTTTCTGTAATTATTGTATGGCTTTTGCCTTACAATATAAAGCGCCTTGGGGCAACTGTTTGTTGTGATCTGGTGCTATATAAATAAAATTGATTTTGATTTGATTATATATATATATATATATATATATATATATATATATATATATATATATAAACATGATTGGAATTAAAAAATAGGAGCATCTTATTTACAATACGTGGAGTTTAGATGTGATAAGGTGACAAGTGCTGGAATTTGTAAACAAGTTGTTATTGCACATGATTTGTGGACATATTATTGCATATGGTTATTTCACAGTGTTATTGTACACCCTATCAGCAGCAGGGATGAACGACCTGCGGTATCGTTCCTTCTTGCACTCTGGGTGCCTCAGTCTGTCACTGAAGGAGCTACTCAGCTCCACTACAGTTCGGTGCAGAGGGTGAGAGGAGTTGTCCATGATGGATTTCAACTTGGCTAACATCCTCCTCTCAACCACCTCCTCCAAAGAGTCCAGAGGACAGCCCAGGACAGAGCTGGACTTCCTGACCAGCTTGTTCAGTCTCTTTCTCTCCCGCTCTGTGCTGCCCGGGGCCCAACACACGACAGCATAGAGGAGAGCAGAGGCTACAACAGAGTCATAGAAAGTCTTAAGCACAGGCCTACTCACTCCAAAGGATCTCAGTCTCCTCAGGAGGTGGAAGCAACTCGGGCCTTTCTTGTACAGGGCGTCAGTGTTGTGGGTCCAGTCCAGTTTGTTGTTGAGGTAAACACCCAGGTATTTGAAACTGTCCACAGTCTCTATGTCCTCTCCCTGGATGTTCACCGTTCGGTGAGGTGGTGATTTCCTGCTGAAGTCGATCACCATCTCCTTCGTCTTACTGGTGTTGAGACACAAGTGGTTGCACTCACACCAGTCCACAAAGTCTGTGATGACCGACTGGTATTCCAGCTCATTCCCCTCAGACACATGACCCACAATGGCGAAGTCATCAGAGAACTTCTGGAGATGGCAGCTGTCCATGTTGTAGGTGAAGTCCAAGGTGTAAAGGGTGAAGAGGAAGGGCGAGAGGACAGTGCCCTTGGGGGGCCCCGGTGCTGCACCTTACCACCTCAGACTGACAGCCGCGCAGCCACACGTACTGTGGGCGGTCAGTGAGGTAGCTGATGGTCCAGGCAGTGAGACATCCATCCACACCTGCGTCCTCCAGCTTCCCCCGCAGCAGCGCCAGTCTGATGGTGTTGAAAACACTGGAGAAGTAAAAGAACATGTCTCTCACAGCGCTCCCGCCAGTCTCCAGGTGGGTGAGCGCCCGCTCATGAGTGGTGGAGATGAAGAAAAGGGAAGAGCGGCTGGAGGACTCAGTTAAAAAAACTAAAGGCCTCGTTGGAGGCTAGCCTGCTTGCTACCCAAGCAGAGCTAGAGGAGCTCCCTGATAAACCTGAAGATATGGAGAACTGCAACAGAAAGAATAATAAACAATTTGTGGGCATCGCAGAAGGTAAAGAGAACAGGGATATGCCGATGGTTATGCAGAAACTACTGACATCGATCCTTGGATGGAATGAAACAGTGCAAACACCAGACCAGGCAAACAAAGCTCCGATACCGTGATCAACTGCAGAGGAGAGACCTCATACGATCCTGGTTCGCCTTCTGCGTTCACCCAACAGGGAGCTCATTCTACAAACTGCATGGAATAAATCTGAGCTAATCTGGGAAGGTACACTGGTAATAATGACTCTGGGGGGTGTAATTAGATCTGTGATATTAACAATAAAAAGGTTTGTATATGTTAAGGAACTAATTTACATTTTGTATATGTTAAAGAACTAATTTATATTTGTTAAATGGAGAAAACTTTATGCATTTTTGGATTTCTGATAGCAAGTAATTGCAGATTGCACCTGACAAGACATGTTAACAATGACTTAAAAGCACACCAGCCAAATGTTCAGTAGTAATGCTAGCTATGTTAGCTTGGCTACAAGCTACCATGTGCAGCTGATATTGTGGATAAAATGTTCCGACAGGTGGGTTGCTGACGTTTGGGAGATGATGGCGTTGGGTTTCTTTAACATTAGCGGTCCTTTTATCACATGAATGGTCAAAGTGGCTTCTCTGTCTTGCCCTCTGTGTGTTTACTGCCCTTTTACCAAGTGGCTGCCTGCAGCGCAGCCCGGGTGAGGTGAAGTTTGTGCTTTTTGTGATTTTGCAACAATAGTGCACAGCAAAGCTTTATGAACAAATGAAAAAGAAAACTGCTGTGTATCTTATGTGTGAGAAATCATTACATTTTTAATCCCAGTATCTAATCAGTTCCCTGCCTTCACTCCGCATGCATCATTTCGGAGCGGACGACTGGTCGATAATGCAGTTTGATTGATAATATTAATCAGTTAATGCTAAGTAAACAAAGACAGTAGACTAGTAGGATGTTGGCCATTTGGAAATATTCATCTATTATGGGTGAACTAATAACTGATGTGGCTTCACCAGGTGATTTAATCAAGACTTAATTGAAAAGCACACTGGACAGAGATAAGTTCAAACATATGTTTAATTGTCATTGGTAAGGTGGGAAAATGTTACATTAATTTGCTAAGCAGAAGCAAGACAAGAAGTTGATGTGATGTCAAATGGCAAAACATTTTCTTTTCTCTCTCTCTTTTTTAAAGAATTTAGCCTTTCACCTGATGAGGCTGTTGGTGAAAAAAGGAAAATCTGCTATAATCTGCCGTTTCAGTTTTCTCAAGTACCGTATTTTCCGGATTATAAATCGCACTTTTTTTACATGTTTTGGCCGGGGGTGCGACCTATACTCCAGTGCGACTTATAAATAAAAAAATATACTGGTAGATTGTCAATTAATTTACCGTAATAAAACAATTTTACATGACAGAGTCGCTCTATGTTTTAAAATGGCCACCGGAAACGGAAATGCAATGCATCATGGGCACTGTAGTATGGCACCCGTCCTATAGGTCACGCTGGTCACGATAACCAATCAGAGAACAGAACATTGGGCGTGTATTCCTCACTTCACCCAGACAATGATTGTGAAACAGCATGTGAAGCAGACGAACACGGTGCTTATTCCGGGAGGGCTAACAAAACAGGTTCAATCCTCGGATATCAGTGTGAGCAGAGTTGATGCTGAGAGCTGCGTGGGAGCACTGGGTGAGCAACGGCGGAGGATTAGCGTCTGCACTTGGAAGGAGCTGGCTTCGACACCACGGGGAGGTCATGAGCTGCGCAGGTAGGTGCTGCATGGTTCGGCTCGCAATGTGGTCCGCAAAATACAAACATATCCGTAGGTAAAATGCAGCTCACGAGAGGGCGCTCATGGCTTGTGTGACTGTTCCTGCGACTTCTGACTACCATAGAAAAATAAAAATTTCAACATTACTGATAACAAGACAACAGAGAAGGCCAGAAAAAATGCCACCAAAAAGAAAAGCATACTCTGCAGATTACAAGTTGCGAGTGGTGAAATATGCATCCAAAAACGGTAATCGAGCAGCAGAGAGAGAGTTTGGAGTGAGTGAGAAACTTGTGAGGGACTGGAGGAAAGTGGAGGTTACTCTAGCCACCATGAAAAAAAAAACAAAAAAAGCTAATCGCGGGCTAAAAGCTAGATGGCCACAGCTAGAGGAACGAGTCCGCACATGGGTGCTCGAACAACGTGCAGCCGGGAGAGGGTTGTCAACAGTGCAGTTACGTCTCCACGCCAGGGTCGTTGCTCAGGAGATGAATATTAATGACTTTGTGGGAGGACCTTCTTGGTGTTACCGTTTTATGCAATGCAACCGCCTCTCTATCAAAGCAAGGGCAACGGTTTGCCAAAAACTGCCAGCAGACTTCCAAGCCAAGGTTGACAGTTTCTGCAAGTTCATTGAAAAACATGTAACTGAGCACAACTTGACACCGGATCACATTATAAACATGGATGAGGCCCCCCTCACTTTTGACATTCCCATGGGCCGAAGTGTTGCAGAGAAAGGGCAAAAGAGTGTGAATATAGTCACAACAGGTCACGAGAAATCACACTTCACAGTGGTGCTGGCATGTTGTAGAGATGGATCAAAATTACCACCAATGGTCAAAACCATCGTGTCGGGATTCAGAAAGGCTGGACTAACTGGAACTGAGGAATCTAAGGAAAGTGACACAGAAGAGGATGCAGCACTTCGTCTTCCTCTGGAGTTGGCACAGTTGTTTCAAAGTGACACCGAGGATGAAGAATTCAATGGTTTCAATGATTTGGAGTGAAATTGAGGGTTAAGTGAACTTGTTCACATGTTATTTATGTTACGGTATTGTGATGTTCCTGTTGCATTCTTGGTTTTCACGTTTCACATTTTCGGCACCCTGAGTGACATGGTTATTGTGAGTAATGATATCTGTTGCAGAACCACATTCGTGTAGTATTCTCTCAAATAAATCTTCTCAACTCAAGGTGGCGCAGTTTCTTCCCTTTGCTGTCACAATATTATCATCTGAACTTTTCATGTTAACATACCTGTATGTCCATGCGACTTATACTCCAGTGCGACTTATCTATGGTTTATTTTTCTTTATAATGGATAAAGTGGCTGGTGCAACTTATACTCCGGTGCGACTTATAGTCCGGAAAATACGGTATGTTGAACAATTCAATCAAGTCTTCTTCAACACAGGGTGGCAAAGTTTCAAATTAAACTTCTCTGTTCTGAATCTGCTTTGGTTGCCTTGTTTGACAGTAACATTACCATTATCATGTAACCTGACATTTCCTAACCATGATAATGACAAGCAACCCTGTTATATGCCAAAAGTAAGGAGCAAACAAAAAGTATTCTGGCTGCATTACCCAGGAAAAACAAGTGATCAAAATGTATGTAATGACTGTATGCCTGCATAGACTGGGCAGGAGCCATGGACTTGACAGAGCTGATGCAGAATCTTTTATGAAATGCAGGACCAGATTTCAGTGTAGTTTTTTTATGTTAATTTTCTACCTCTTTTTCCAGTTATCCTGTCTTGTGGCTCAAGCCATTATGTTTCTGTGTCTTGAGATGTTTCCCCAATCTCACTCCACTACAGTCCACATTCCTGGGGAAGTTGGACCAATACACACCCAAGCTGCTAAGACTGTACAGAAGGAAGGGATGAGCTTTTGGAAAGAAACTTGATGAGATCCATGACATCTTAAAAGAGGCATGTACTCAAGACATTGTAGTGATTCATTTTAATTGGTAGCAGTCTGATGTCTGTACTTATTATTAACATAATCTCATGTTTCATATTTTTGTAGAACAGGATTGCATCCCAAAGAGAAGCTGTGATCACAGGCCTTATTCTTTACCTTGGCAAAAAGCCAGAGGAGCTCACAAAGGTCGACTGCGTAATTTGCTGGCAAGCAGCCTTTGTGTGAGGACGGATTTTCATTGCACGGAAAATGGCAGAACGACTGGAGCAGCGCTACTGCATCAAATTTTGCCAGAAACTGGGCGACAGTCAGGTGGAAACCATTCGAAAGATTCAGACGGCTTTCAGTGGCTTTTCAGCCGTGTGACTATCCGAGAAATTGTGAAAGAGGTGGGCATCATTTTTCAGAGTCCAGCATGTCCTGAGACTTCAACACGAAGTTGGTTTTGCTCCGCCGTCAGCAGCTTCGGCACGAATTTCACCGCCACTGTTTTCATGGCCAAATCTTCTGTCACAGTGGAATGTGCTGAAAACGTGCTGATGTCCATCTCTTCCACAATTTCTTGGATAGCCACATGACGGTCCCGCATCACCACAGCGTTCACTTTGGAAATGACCTGGTCATTTCAGCATGTTGATGGCCGACCGGAGTGTGGCTCGCTCTCCACCGTTGTGCGGACATCTTTAAACCAGTTGTACCACTCCTTAATCTGTGTGATGCCCATAGCATCGTCACCGAAAGCCATCTGAATCTTCAAAATGGTTTCCACCTGGCTGTCGCCCAGTTTCTGGCAAAATTTGATGCAGTAGCGCTGCTCCAGTCGTTCCGCCATTTTCCTTGCAATGAAAATCCGCCGAGAGCACTGCACACGACCTCACACAAATGCTGCTTGCCAGCAAATAATGCAATCGACAGACGTGAAAAAATTCACGCATGCGCACGAAGGTTCAAGGTTTGCTCATGCAAGCACATGTGATTCAAATCCATCAGGTTTTTGCAAAAAATAAAAATGTTGGATACTTTTCTAACAGACCTCATATATGCTGATTGTTTCTCATAAGTATTCATTAAATCGTCAGGTTCTAAACAGATAAGTCATTATGTTTGGAAGATAAATGAGTGAAGTAAGCATAATGTTCAGGTGTGTTAATTCAGGTATGTCATGTTTTTCCAGAATTTAAGCCCTACCATACACAAAAAGAAATATGATGAATTTTAAATGCCATGAAAAACACTATATAGACTGGGTGATTAAACATTTAACAGACCAAACATCTCCGTCTTGGAAGTCTCACAGGACATGTTGGGACATGTCCAGCTGTTACACAATTTCTCGGATACTTACTCGACTGAAAGCCATCGAAAGCCGTCTGAATCTTCTGAATGGTTTCCAACACAGAGGTTTTTTGTTTTGTTTTTTTGCTGCGCGTCCTGAGCGGCTCCGTCCCGATGCGCGAAATCTTCCGCACGTCTTTCATTACAAAATCTCCTGTAACAGTGGAATGTGCCGCAAAAGTGCTATGTCCAGCTCTGTTGCCATTTCTGTGGTAGTCACATGATGTCCCGGATCAACACAGCATTCAGTTTAGAAATGATCTGGTCGATCCAACCTGTCGAATGGCCGCTCGGCACGCCGCGCGCCCTCCGCCGCTGTGGGCCGTCTTTAAAAAGGTTTTAACAGTCCATAATCCACGTGACGCCGACAGAATCTTCACCGATATCCAACTGAATCTATCGAATGGTTTCCAACTGCCTGTCTCTAACAGTTTCTGAAAAAAATTTCATGGAGCAAAGCGGCAGTCTCTCAGCAAGTTCTCAGACAAAAGAAATCTGACAGGAGGGGTGGACCAGTGCTCACTCAAAGCCTGCCCACAGGCGAATGACACAACCGACAGGCGTGGAAAAACTCACGCATGCGCACGAAGGTTCAAGCTTGGCTGATGTAATCACACGTGATTCAAATCCATATAGTTTTTGAAAAAAATAAAAAGGTCCATTACTTTTTGGACAGACCTCGTATTCTTTCTTTGTACTTCACCAATTTATTTGGTATGTATAGCAGCACTGCTTAATTACATAGGAAATATATGATTTCTCCAAAGTTAAGTTTTAAAGCACATTTCTGAACTGCTCACCTCTTTCCTGAGTGAACCCTGTACTTAATAAAATGCATACTCATCACTCACTCACTCCTCTTCAACCGTTTACTTCAATTAAGGTTTGGGGGGCTGTTGCCTACCCCAGCAGTCACAGGGCATGAGGTGGGGCCAGATGTAGACAAACAAACACATTCACACCTACAGACAATTTAAAGTTTCCAATCTACCTAAGCCGCATGTCTCTGCATGTGGGAAGAAGCTGGAGCACATGGAGGGAACCAACACAAACACGGGGAGAACATGCAAACTCCACACAAAAAGGCCAGAGGTGGGAATTGTCAAGAAAGATGACTTTAAGCTTGCCTTCAGCTTGTTTTCATCTTGGAATATAATACGTGCCATTGGATTAATACACACGTTGTTGGAATACTGAACAGTGTTTGGTACTTTCCTGGAGTGACTGAGGTCATACCGGACTTTTCCATTGCAGATGGAGAGGCCCACGGGATGAACTCAGTGGTGAAGACAATGGAATATATCTAAGATGATTTTAAAATGACAAAGTATGATCAAATGAAGTATTAATGTGTTAAAAGTAATATCTAAGAATGATTCAAACATGACAAGTATGATTAAATGAACTATTAATGTAATAACAGTAAGAGTTGATTAGAAAATGTATGTTACAAATAAGTGAAATGAATGATTAAAGTGTTGTTTTTCATAAAGGGTGCAGATACAGAGAAAAGAGGAACTGAAAGAAGTTGTTTTTGTGCAGAGGCAGAGACAAAAAAGGAAGTTAATGATGTCGCAAGCGAGGCCAGAAGGGCTGAGGAGAAAAACAACTGTTCAGAACATTAAGATGTAATAAGATATGAGATGAATAATAATGAATGAAAATGTTGTATATGATCATATGAATTGTTTTTATGTGAAAAAGAGTTTAAATGAAATGATTAAATATGATTAAATGTGATTGATGTAACATGATTTAGGAAGCATGAGTTCTCGGAAAAGATGTGTTAAACAGAAAAACAGGAAACCTGCGCAATAGATTTACTGACAATCGGGACATCAGTTATCGTCAGTCAGGAAATGTTCTCCAGATGGCTTCCAGTAAAAGAAGGGGGTAAGGGAGGAGGTTTGGACTCATCATCATCCCCATGGTAACCAAGATCACCTCATCAACAACAAGAGTTTTCGTATAAAAACTGTACAACAACAGGAAACGGGGTTATTCTTCCAGGGAGAGGTGCTGTTGTCACTTCTCCGCTGCTACGAGGAGATCACAAGACTTGACCATCTTGTGAGCTGCAATTGGAATCGAGGAGCGAGAGGATTGGAGACATAAGAGATTATTTGAGAGAGTTTTCAACTCCCACTCAGGCCGTCCAGTCACGGAGTAGCAGAGCATTGGAGAATAATCACTGGCCTTAAGTCTGAGTGGGGAAGTTTCAACGTTTTCTCTCTCATGGAGCATCACATCTTCACATCTTTCCAGAATGGATTAGATCAACTTTTGGTTGATTGAAGAAGGAATAAACTCTTATGTGGATTTATTTCCTGAAGGATATAAACTCTTATGTGGATTATTTCCTGAAGGATTACAACATCACAAGGATCGTGGTCAGCTAACAACTAAAAGCTGATGAAGAGGAGACCAAGTTCATCGAACTGGGGATTTTAACATCAAAAAACCTCCTTCCCTCACTCCTAGAAAATTTGTTGAGAAGTTAATCCAGTCCAGTCAGAGTAAGATCAGATAGCATTATTGAATCAAAAACAAAAATCTCTGCCAATCATTATTCTGATTATATTTGAATTACTGTTGTGAAATTATCATCATATAACCGATTTTGATTATGTTGTCAGCACTTGCAAAACCTGCAATAAATTTCCAAGCATGCAGTTAAAGTGTTAAGGCTCGGACATTGGATTTACTGATTCTTCGTAAGGTGTAAAAGTTAAAGTTTTTTGGGTGTATAACGTCAAAAAGTGCTCTAAAAGGTTAGTCTGGTTTTTAACGAAATTAACGCATCCTGGGGACTCGCTGTACGAGTCACTAAATTTAAAATCTAGCAACATTCCAAGAGCCCGGATCCATAAGAGGAGAGCTGCCGTTAACGGGCGTGGCCGGCTCGTATCCTGGTTCCAGAAGGAGGCTATTCGACCGGGGTGCGAGATCAGCGTCAGCGGGGTGGACGTCCGGATGGAGGCAGTGAGCGGCTAGACAAATCTCCTCGCCACCAGCTTAAACAGCCTTTGTGCAGCCCCGCCGGGTAATACCCGCAGAGACACGAAGGTCAGACCCCAGAGACGGAGAGCTGGTCTTATATAAAGCGGGATCTGACACGTGGCGCCCGAACAGGGACTTGACGAAGTGTAGTCGGGTCCGAGGAAGAATCCTGGCCAAAGGAGAGTCTTTTGCCATTGGATAGGTGGGAAGCTCCTGAGTGGATCACCAAGGGATACAGTGTTGTGGAGAGTGTCGGCTGATGGCCTGTATAGGTCCAGTAACGGCTTGAAACACATCTGTTTTCCAGAGAGGTGAAAATTTGGAGGCGACCACCAGAAGGACGACGTAAAGACAACAGGAGTAAGCATCCCAGGGAGCTGGGATCAAGGACGAGAAGCAGATGTGTCACTGCTGGATCGTCTAAACTGGGACGAGAAGTAGACGTGTCACTACTGGATTGTCTAAACTCGGACGAGAAGTAGACGTGTCACTACTGGATTGTCTAAACTGGGACGAGAAGCAGACGGAGATAGCCTGCTGGATCGTCACGAAACGACGAGGAAGGGAAGCAGACGAGGGAGCCTGCTGGATCGGATCGTCAAAAAGAGAGCAGGTATGAGAGTATACCGTGCAAAATGGTGATCTACAAGAGAGAGTAGGATCATCAACCCGTGAGGTTCCTGAGGGGAGAAGCGGGAAAAGGAGTAGTTGATTTGGAGTTAACCTCCGGAATTAGCGCTGAATAGCCAAGCAGTCTGTCACTCATCCCTGACTCAAGGCGCCAAGAGAGGCTTTGAGAGGCAGACGACTCGAGACGACAAAGACCATAGCTGAAGTCCAAGGAGACGACAGTGGTGGAATCGACAATCTCAGCAACCAAGAGAATAAAGAAAGGATAATCATTACGAAACAGTAAGGTTAGTGTAAAGACAAGCAGTAAAAAGATGGCTGAAAAAGAGTCAGGACCTGTAGCAACCCCTGGATCCGGACCAGACGGGGGAAAAGAAGTGAATATTCAACCACACAGAGTAGTATTGTATGGACGAGGATATGATTTTTGGGCAGAAACAGTTCAAAATTATGTCAGAGATCAAAGTGTAGAACCTGATGAAGAAAGTTTCAAGGAAGCTATGGCAGACAGTACACAGATTAGGGGTATATTATCCAGGTAAGCATAAAGAGGGGCAGATCCTGGCCGTATTGGCAAGCCCACCAGTCCCAAAAGACAAGGCGGGGACCAGAGATTGGCTTGAGTGGTGGTGCAAAATTCTCGAAGAAGGGTGGCAAAGAAGACAAATCACCACTTTAATAAGTCCTGAGAAAAGTTATGACCCCGTAGTAAAAATAACAGCTGGGTTGCTGGGAGTAGAGACGGTCCTGGTTGATGTTAAGGCAAAAGCAGCGTCCGTGTATGCCGAATGTAAGTCCGTAGCAGAACGACTAAAAGGGGTAGGAAGAATGCTTAAGGAACAATATCCTATGATGGATGATAAGGATGGAAGTCAGATCCTCAACATTGGAGACGAGAGCAAAACAGATTCCCAGGCCAACTCTGAACCAAGTGATGAGGAAAACAAGCCAGAAGAAAGTGAAGATGAATTAACATCCCAGGGAGGTCCTAATTTTGGAATAAATGGTCAAGAAGATAAAAGCCCGGACCAGCTCCTCACAAGCTTCGACTCAGAGTGGCAAAAATTGCCCATAGGAAGTGTGAGAGGAATAACCTCAACAGTTAAAAAACATACAGAACGCCTGATTGAACAGGAGAAAAGACGAAGAAGCCTTCAGGGAGTATCTGGACAGATATTCCGACGGTCGCCGGAATGTGGGCCCAGAAGCTTGAGACAGTTTAAATCTGAAGAATGTGTTCCCGGACCGAGTTACCATAGTAAAGAGGAAGGGCCCTCGCAGGAAATCTTTAGAAAAGCCAAAGCAAAAACCCACCATGTATACGGTGAATCTGACTACATGGAGGACTTGAACCCTATGCCCGAAGGAACCAAAAAGATGGTGACCCAAGATGGAGGACGGGCATATCATTATTTTGGCAGTCCTTGGGATATAGATGGAGATAGTCTCATTGTCTTCACAAATCCCAAATTGAAAATTGCCAACCGAAAATTCCGAGCACAACTCAAGGAGAAGGCAGGCAAAGAGTACCAAGAGGAGCTTAAAGACATAAAGAGGAGAAATCTGGAGGGAAAATCGATGGTGATAACAAGTGCACCACGAATGAATTATCATGCACTCATACATGTGCCTTTTGAAAGCTACCCAGGGAGAGAAAATTCAATCAAATACACGGAGAAAATGTTGAAAACTCTGGGAATAGCTATTGATACGGCCAAAGAACGCCAGCATCGGCGAGTGGTGATATGTGTGGACGGATTACGATCTGGACAAATGACATGGGAAGAGGCAGAAAAGGTTGCCATGGCAGCCGTGAACCTACACATGCGTACCCCAGGAGTATGGGGATCAATGAGAGAGATTGTGGTGGTCACTAGCAATGAGCATGAGCAAGATCGAGTGAGAAGGGCACTTGAAGCGGTAAATTTAGGACCAAATAGAGCAGGTCCAAAAAAGGGTGCAGTTGGAGCAAGTGGAGTGTCAACTAGTCCCCCGTTAGTGATGCAGCCCATTCCCATGGCGACAAGTGAGAAAAGATCAGCACATGCTGTGGGAGTGCAGCAGTTAAGGATTAAAACCCCACGACCAACATTCAAACAAGTTGCAAGTGGGCTCCAGACTATCATACACCCGACAGGCTCCCAATCTCGGATGAAAGAGCCTTTCCAGGCTCCTCCACCAGATAATGGAGAAGAGGATCCTATATTCATTCCTTTACCAGTCGGAATTACTGAAGCAACTGGGACACCCCGAAAGTCAGAACAAAACGGGGACCCACAACAACAAGACCCATGTCCTCCCCATGAATCTGATATGGATGAGGACCAGGAAAGAGAGTCTAAAGAGGAGATCAATCCACAAGACTCAGAAGAGGATGAACCGCTATCTGTGGTAGGAGAAAGAGAAGTCTCACGCCCAGAACTACGAACTGGACGCTACAGAGGACGAAAGAAAGAAGTTGGGGTGTATAATGTGCGTGTAGCCTCTGAGAGAATTGCAAGAGATGTCAGAGTCAACCCGGTGGAGACCCGAGATAAGCGACAAACCTATGCTCCAGAAGTTGGACAAACTGGGTATGACATCCCAGAAGAGTGGATAGAGCGACAAGATGAAAAGAAAACTCTCGAGGTAACAGCTACTGTTGGAGAGTGGGCTAATATGCTAATGTGGCCTTTCTATCCTACATTGACTGCCTGTAAAGAGTTAACAAATAACTTCAGAGTCGCCTATTTAGGCGTTGTCCATGATGTAATGCTGAGAAAACTAAAAACAGCAGCTTTACGCTGGTCACGGCAAGTGTTGAGAGAAATCAATGAAGAAAATCTGGATGATGAGGAAGAAACAATTCCACCATCGTCAGGATTACAACCGAGCCTCTCAAATCAGAACTTTCCTGCTGGATCCAGAGAGCAAAGAATGCCAGCAATTCAAGCTGAAATTCAAGCAGACGGCAGGGAATTCCGTGAATTCAAGAAATTAAAGATGCTGGTGAGAGAGAAAGAACCAAATGAAGATTTAAAGGACTATTTGAAAGAAGTGTGGCCTCTTATTGACAGAGCTTCAAACAGTGAAGAGGGTAAATCTATGTGGCTAGCCCAAGTTACCAGTCAACCCATCAGTCGGGGTGAACCAGCGTGAAACCATTATGCCAGGTTAGTGTTGGAAGATCCTAACGATGAAGATTCCCATATTGCTCGAGCTAAAGCTGGATTAGACAAAGGTCAAACATTGGTTCAAGTTTGGCATGGTCTGAAACAGACGATTTTGCCACAACGCTATGTTAGGGCTCTGAGAGAGGTCACTAAAGGAAGAAGAGGAGAGATAACTTTTGTAAAAATGCCCATAGACGGCACTACAGTCCCACAAATGGATGCGGTGGTAAAAAGCTGGGATTTGGAGCAGCAGTTCTATGAAGAAAAGAGGAAGAAGGAGAGCACCCCGAAATCAGGACAAAAACCGGGGGGAATGGAGAAAAGAAATTCAGTGTCTAAACCACCACCTCCTCAGTCACATCAAACACCACAGAGGAATAATCAAAGACCTCCAGCCGGACAATGGAGCTCTCGGCCGAGAGGTCCACCACCTCCACCACCACAATCGCGACCTACACCTGCACCTCGTGGTGGTGGCTATCTCCCTAAAGAGGAGTACGACAAATTAACTCCAGAGCAAAGGAAAGCCCTCCAGGAAGTCCGCCAAGCTACAGCGGCGGCTGGAGGGCAACAGAAGTAATGGCTTCGGAGGAGCGGGTCACGCTAGACCATGCCTACTGGGAAGGGGACGATATCTACAGTGATGTGGATGGAGAACCGTACCTGGTGGACACGGGAGCAGAGGTGTCCATGACCCGCAGAAACCTCGTTACCATAGGATACCTATTAATCCAGTATGCAAATGGGGCAACGGAGAGAACACCATTTGGAATATGGAAGGGGATAGTTTGGTTAAAAGGCCCCTTTAATTTGATATCAGTCAGAGATTTGAAAGAATTGCATCGGCCCAAAAGACTTCGAACTCTAATAAGACGATGAGTGAAAAAATTACAAGCAAGAGTTGTACGAATGGGTATAACTCCAACTGGAAAGAGTCCGGTAAGCTGGTACAAAGAAGTGGATGTACCGGCTGTCACAGAAGAAAAAATTGAAGAAAGTGATTTCTCTGAAGCAGGGAAAGAGAAACTGAAGGAAATTATCTCCGAAGCTAATGTGGCACGATTTAAAAATGATTGTGGAGATTTGGGGACTAAACACATTCATGTCATCAAAGGAGGAGTACATCCACCAGTGCGACAATATCCCTTGAACCCTGGAGCGGTTGAGGAAATGGATAAAATAGTAAAAGAATTGCAAGCTCTGGGGATCATTCGAGTGGAATTAAATCCGATCACTAACAGCCCCATCCAAGCAGTTAAGAAGCCAGAGTCGGCAGGAGGAGGCTGGAGACCAGTAATCAATTTCAAGGCTCTCAATCGACGAACAATAGCCAATAGAGCGAGTTTGATAAATCCCCAAGGAGCACTGAAAATTCTCCAAATTAAGAAATACAAATCATGCATTGATCTGGCAAAGGGATTCTTTTCCCTGCGATTAGCAAAACAGTCACAAGGGAAAACAGCATTCACACATAAAGGGAAAAGCTATGTGTGGCAACGACTACCGCAGGGATACAGAAATTCATCAAATGTGTTCCAAGCAGCAGTAATGGAAATACTGAAAGATCTGGGAGTAACAGTCTATATCAATGATGTGTTTATCGCAGATGATGATGAAAATGAACACCTAATGCGGCTGCAAAAGGTGATACAGAAGCTCACAGAAGCTGGATTAAAACTCAACCTGAAGAAATGTCAGTTTGGACAATTCAAGGTTAACTATTTGGGATTCCAGGTATCATCAGACTTGGGACTCTCAGAAGGATACCGAGAAAAATTGAGTCAGATTAAACCACCTCAATCTGAGAATGACCTACAGAAAATATTGGGACTGTGTAACTATGTGAGAGATCACGTTCCACATTATCAGAAATACGCAAAGCCCCTTTATGCTCGTCTCAAGAAGAAACCTGATGGACAAGAGCAAAAGCAATGGTTTTGGACAGCTACAGATCAGGATTGCTTGGAAAAGCTAAAGAAAGCCATTCAAGACGCGGTTAGGCTGGAGCCGCGTAGTCTGACTACTCGTCTGCTAGCCGAAATAAGCTGTGAAGAAGAGGATTCGGTGGTAAAAGTAAGCAATGAAGGAGGGGGTATGGTAACATTGTGGAGCTATACTCTGTCTTCTATTGAAAGAAAATATCCACCAGAAGAAAAAGAACTAGCAGTCCTGGCTAGATATTGGAGTGCATTAAAAGAACTTGCACAAGGACAGGGAATAAAAGTCATCACTCAAAGCCAAGCCCACCGGTTCCTAAGAAAAGGAACAATTGAGAGTACTAAAGCCACAAATGCCAGGTGGGGAAGGTGGGAGGACATCCTGCAAGACCCTGAGCTGGAAATTGGGCCAAACCAGTCGGCGACAAAAAAGTTACCAAAGGAGACGCAACTCCCTGTGGAGCCATACGACTGGACTATGTACACTGATGGATCAAAGAAAGGTACAGACAATGTAGCTCATTGGGGCTATATTCTGAAGTATCAAGATAAGGAGAAATATCGTCGGAAAGGTCAAACGCCAGGGAGTGCCCAAGCTGGAGAAGTTACAGCAATACTAGAAGGACTCTTGGAGTTAAACAAGAGGAAAGTAAAAAAGGCTAAAGTGGTTACAGACAGTCATTACTGCGCACAAGCCCTGAAAGAGGACTTATCCATTTGGGAAGAAAATGGATTCGAGGGAGCTAAGGGGAAGCCTGTAGCTCATATGGACTTGTGGAGGAAAATAGCCGAGTTGAGGCTAACAATGGACTTAGATGTGGTACATCAGAAAGCTCATGTAAAAGAAGGAGCACATTGGAGCGGGAACGAAGAAGTGGACCGCTATGTGCAGCTAAGAAAAGTCGTCGTTGTCGGGATCGAGAAGTGGGAACAGACACCCAAGGGAAGGGTAGATCCAAAAGAGTCCGTGAAAGAAGTGGTGCTTGGCCGTACATGAAGCGCTTGGCCATGCAGGCACCATTCCCACACGGAAGGAGCTGGAGAAGCTGCAACTTTAGATTCCGAGAAACCAAGTCTGCCGAGTTCTCAAAGACTGTGAAGTATGTGGTCGATACAATGCAGGACGACGAGGACAAAGGGTGGATGGTTTCACCATAAAGAGTACTGTTCCATGGGGATCAGTATGCATGGATGTTGCCGGGCCCATGGGGGTGACCGGTAAGAAAGGAGAAAAGTATCTGTTGGTGCTTGTGGACTCTATGTCAGGCTATGTGACTGTTAAGCCTGTGAGAAAAGCCAACGGCAGCAGTGTGATCAGCATGTTGGATCAAGTGTGTTCAAATCTGGGGATACCTAAGGAGCTGAGAACGGATAATGGAACACATTTCCGTAATGCTCAGGTCGACCAGTGGTGCCAGAAAAATGGAGTAATGAGAATTTACTCGCCCCCATACACTCCACAAGCAAATGGAGTTGTATAAAGGGCTATTGGACTGGTGAAAAACTGGATCAGAAAAAATGCTAACACGAAGGAGTGGAGTACTAAGGCCCTGGAAATTGGACAGGCCCTGAATGACCGCCAACGTGCCGGCAGGCCCACCCCTTCGCAAGAACTGAACCAACGCCCATTTTCGACACCGGAAGTGGGGAGGAGTCAGATTGAAAGGAACAGAGAACCAGAACCAAAGATCCCATTCAAGGTTGGACAGAAGGTGTGGGTGAGAGCACGAGATCACCCAACGAACACTGCTGTTAAACCTAAGTATGAGACCACAGATACAGTAGTGAAGATACTGGATAGTAACACAGTAGAATTGAAGAGGAAAGGAATCCAAGGAGTGGAGCAGCTGAAGCCAACTCCTAACTAGACGAAACCAGGAGCTAAATATGGCCACAAACACCCAAGAACTTCCACCCTTCGTCAGAATGGCCACTGTCAATGGGGTGGTTGCCTTAAGAAGAACAAGAGAAGGCCTCTGGGCAGGCAGAGCCCTGAGGATTCTATCTCATGCAAAGAAAGGATTTTTATCTGATGAAAAGGAGTTATTACAATGGAAAAAAGTTGAGAATCACTGTGTGATTTGTCGTGGAGACGTACAGCTGACGGTCCAATGGTCAGGACCTGGACTTAGAAAACCCCCAATTCCAAATGGGGCAAAATATGAATTCAAGCAATTACTTCACAAGCCGGTGAAGGTTTTGGATGCACTGGTATGTGGGTTATGCCGACTAACCCACTTGCCAAGAATGGTCTTTTACACCCAGTGGGACTTACGTGGAGACAATGTGGATATGCAGGTGTGTTCATGCTATTGGAATGGACAAAACATCGAATATTGCCTGGTGTGTAAAGCAAGAACTCATATGGGAAGACTACTGCATGTGGTAAAAGCAGAAGGATGGCAAGTGAGAAGGTTTTTAGACTCTCTGAGGACCTGTCACACCAATGAAACCTGCTGGGCTAATCCTGCAGCAACAACTGCGCCTGATCAAGCTGAGGGGAATCAAGGCGGCGGTGACGTGAGTCCAACGGCCCCAAGTGTCTATCTGATGTTGGACACAACTGGAGCAGGAGGAAGTGACCAAACTGCAGGAGGTAGTGAACGAAAGCCATCTTTGTTGCATGAAGCTATACAGCAAAATTGGTCCCAGGGTCCAGAGTACGGACAAGCTTATGACCCTCCAATAGATGCAGTACAAATTCCACTTGGGTTCAGAGTATACAGAGATCCGGAGCGACCCGGATATACAGACATGATAGAAGGACTGACAGATGATCAACAGCAAAAAGCACAAGAAGAAGGATGGATTGGCCCTTGGGAATTGACAACTTGGGCAAAATTGATAGAGGAAGTTCTAAAAAACCCAGAAATTCTACTGGAAGATGCAGAAGAGGTGCCACAAGAAAAAGGGGGGAGAGAAACCCTTATGTTTTATTTTACCACTGGATTAGACGCCTGGGGAAATAAAGCAGCAAAACCAAAGAAGAAGTCAGCAGTGTACCACGTGACACCCGAGGAATGGGTGAGGAAGAGGAGGATACAATCTAGAGGGGGAGTGGCTAGCAGAGCGGACACTCCTAGTAGGCCGGACCAAACTATTAAGGTGCGGCTCACAGAGCTGATGGTGCTGGTTCCTTATGTGGGGGTTTATTCTGTCGGAGCACACGTTGAACTCCTGGAGGAACAGCAGCAGTCAGACCAAACGGCTCAAGGTGAGGAAAAATCAAGAAAGTCTCGGAATCGCTGGATGTTTCCCTCCATCTTCCGCGGGACAAGGAAGAAGTAAAAAGAAGCGGCTGGTTGCAAGATGTCGCAAGGACCAAGTGTAAATAGAGTACCCGTTATTAATAATCGAGGAAGATTTGGACCCTACATACAACATGTCCTCGGTGCTGAAAAATTATACCTACATTGGCCAGAAAAAGATTTTGAAGAAGAAAACTGGAAACTAGCATCTAAAGGATATTTTGTCTCACACTATGAATATAAAAGAGATGCCGTATTCACAGACACAACAGGACAGAAAATACTTTCTGACCGAGTGCTGAGCGATCAAAGTCTGCAATATTGGTATATATACGGACGCCGAAAGATGTCCCACTCGATTCCAAGTTGTCCAGATACATACCCATGGATATTTAATGTGGTTTACCTACAAATCAAGGGCCTAAGATTCACAGTGAGATGGGGGATTAATTACATGGAGCCACTCCAAGGAGTCTACGTTGAAATATACCTTAACCAGTACTTGATCTGGACGACAAGCCCCAGCATGAAACGTCAATTGGACAGACGACAGCAAGACCCAAGATATCCCGTATTAGATAACCAGACAATAAATTTGAGAATTGTTGAAAAAACTCTGGACTGTGAGGGCTTCATGCCCCCAACCGTACCACCAATTTTTGAAAACCAACACTTCATCTTTCTCTACAAAAGAGGGATCTGGAACTGTAATCAGGCAATGAAGATTCAGCTTCAAATTGAGCCTACGGATCAAGAGGACAAGCCTACAGTTCCCCTTTATGTGGCCCTAACCCAATCCAGATATTCTGGATATAAGTTTTGGCAGTCTTGGCAAGATTTATGGAGCTATGTGCCCCCAAATCGAACACAGAGTCACTGAGGGACCCCTCCCTAAACCTGACAGAGTGATTGTTACGATGTGGAAATGGGCGTGGAGAGGAATGGATTCAGAACTTGAACACCCATCTCCCATCTACACTCATATTATTAAGAGACAACGACTGGCTCCTATGGTGGTGTATCTTGGCAAGAAAAGAAGGAGACCGAAGGCAGAGTAACGATTCACTCTGAATCATGCTGCGGACTTTCAAATTGGATGAAAATAATGTAAATAGTCTACGCTCCGGGCCGAAAGGACTTACACCATATTTGGAATTACCCTACAAGAAAATATGTTTAAGCTGGCCGCAAAAGGATTACAAAGAAAAAGGATGGTTGCTAGGAACAGGAGGATACTTTGTAGATAATGACTCATAACTCAGAAGTGCTGATCTTAAAGCGCCTGGAATATATACTCCTCTAGAACCTATCATGGAAAAAGTTGGACAACACTGGAATTGACCCGGGGTCGGATGGAAGTTTTACCCAATTCCCCGGTGTCCAAACATATACCCCTGCATCTTGAACGTGGTGTATATACAGAAAAGGGGCTATAGATTTAAAATAAGATGGGGACCTAATTATGTCGATCCATTACAAGGAATGTATGTGGATATTTGGCTCAGATCTTTCCAGATTTGGACCAGTAGTCCCTACATGTTTAAAAGACTTCAGAAAAAAGAAGCACAATCAGCTTTTTATTTGATTGAGAATCAAACGTTGCCAATATGTACGACAGTACAGTATGTTGACATCGAAAAAGGTGGAAGTATTCCGCCTATTAGAAGTGGATGGCGAACCAGAGCACTAGTGGGGCTTTGGCAACCCCCAAAGGCTGTACTGATACGACTTGGCATAAAGTCGGGAAGAGGATTATTTCGAAGATCAACTCCTCTGTACTCTGTGATAGCGCAGTATCTCTACAATGGAGCGGCATATTGGAATGCCTATGAGGACATCTTGCACCTACGTAGAGAATTGAATCCTGCATCTTCACAATGTTTCTTCACACCCCAGGGACCACCGCCTGAAATGAAGGAAGTGACAGTTGTCACTTGGCAATGGGCGTGGCGAGGACTGGATATTAGACTCCCGTGGCCATCTCCCTTGTTAAACACTCTTCTTCAGCAATGAGCATCAAGTGTCCCTGGTGAGAACACGAGACAAACAACAGCACCAAAGATCATCTATCTCCGAGATGGGAGAACCACAGGAAGACAACGTGATCACCACGCAACCTCGAAGGATCAACGACAGACCAAGAGAAAGAGAATCTGGCATAGAAATGCCGCTACTGCAACAACCTCGAGGGCAGGAGCCGCTGCCACCAGTACCAAGTGAATTCTACTACGAAAATGTTGGAATAAGGCAGCAGCAACAGCAGCAACAAAGCTGGCCGTGGAAGAAAAAGTGTCTCCAATGTTGGAGTTGGATGGCCCGACTTACAGCATTATTAGTCGGCATTGCTGTACTTCTAGCTATCCTGTACCATTATGGTAGTACGCCCTGGACCTTAACCCATATCAGGGTCCAGTACGCAACAACTAAAACTTTTCAACAGACATGTTGGGGAGTTGAATGAAGAAACACCTACATGATATGGGACCAGAATTCTACAGAAAAATGGGCAAAGATGAAGAACCTAACTCAGCACATGCAGAAGAACAAGTGGCTGCAATACTTGAACGACAGTGAAGAATTTCCAACCGTCACTACCAATCACAACCTGACCACCGGAGCAGAAATCCTTCAAGACCTACAAGTGAGGGATAAAGAGATCATCGTGGCAACCATCTTACGGTTAAAACAAAAAGAGCGAAGAGAAGTAGGCTGCACTTGGATAAGACCTGAACCTGGCGAGCCAGCCTGGTATTGCTCATGGGGATGCAGAGTACTACTGGGCTATCGAGCAGGATATTGGGAAAAAGAAGCTGTTTTTCCAGCATTACCAAGACATGATGTTTGCAGAATGATAATGCCTACTTGGAAACATTGGGGAAATTACAACCTCACCTGTGACAACACCCGCAGCAGAGTGCCGAAAGTGGATACTACATCTACAATAATCCCTCCGTTGAACAACTTTACCGACATAGGAGCAGGAATATTATACTCCAAACCTACCGTCATCTCACCAGAAGGATCGGTGGGATCCACAAAGATATCCCCAACACAGAGAGGAACTAACCTACTCCCTGCATCGCCAACACAAGATACACAGCGAGTATTAGAACCAAAAGTTAAAATTAATGATAATGAAGTTAGAAAGAGATGGAAGGAGCTTAATGATTATTGTGTAAAAGAAAAAATAGCAAAATTAGATAGATGTTATTGGAATCGACCTATTGGATGTAAATCTCAAAATTACATGGTGCTTACACCAGTTACTGATTTGATAGACAGGATTGTTTGGAGACAAATACAAGAAGCAAAACATGATGAATGGCTTAACGACACCTTTCCGTGGGTCTGGAGCGTTTCGCTGAGACACTTCGAGGGGAATTTTCCAAAGGGATACATGTGGACTGGGCATAGTTTGAAAGGTCCATATAAAGCAAATTTTTAAGTGCAAAAACTACCAAAACCTGATGAGCTAAGGTCAGTACCTCAGGATGATTTTGACAAAATTGATCAATGCGTGGCGCATAAAATTTATGTAAGCTTACATGAGACAGAATACCATAGTAGTTTGGCTGCAAGTTCTGGTAAATCCCCCCGATGTCCCATAGACCAAATTAAGATAGACAATTGGCTAAGATGGGTATATAACTGTACGAAGTTATTACAGATTCCAACCATTAAGGGGACCCTTCAAGCCTGGAAGGAAGGACTTAAGCGTAGTGAGGACCTTACCTGGTGGGGAATGGAGAAATCTGAGATTGAAGATTGGGTGTTCCCCTGTTTAGATCAAAGTGATAATTATTGGGTTAGATATCAATACATCGCCACGGTCTACTCCAGAGACAGAGATACTTGGTCTGGTTTACTCTGGAGACCAGATCCTTATGTTACGCCACGGCCATGGAAAATGATTTGTAATGAGCTTAACACTACATGCACAATAAATCTTGCCCGTCAAAATTGTAGAAATGTTCCTGGCTGGGAGGGATATTGTGATGCTTACTATGACAGCGAGTATGACACTTATGGCCATCAAACAGTTTGGGAGAAGAACCGTGCGGGCGAATGGATAAGAGCTTTTCCACCCAACGTTGGCTGTGCCAAGGCTGTCCTGGGACATGGAATGTCGAAAAGGAGGCAAATCCTAGGTCACATAGTGCCATTTGTTGGAGATCCTGTGAAAATGCTTGAAGAAGGATATTCTTTCAAGAAAAGTCTGTGTGAAGGGCAAGAAATTGTTGGTTACGAATGGTTGGGGCCCAATCGGATTTACAATAATGGTACATGTGAATCGCCTGCAGAACATTGGCTCAGCTGTGGAGAAGGAAGAAGTCGGCATGAATGTTCTTGGTGGGAAAGAACGCAAATAGTCGCTGGAGAAGCCATCACCACTTTCGCTGCAGAGACTGGAGAAGTCATCAAAGAAGGTCTCGAAGTAGTGACTGGTTGGATTGGACATTTATTTGGATATCTTTGGCCCTATCTGTTAACCATAATAGGATTAATTATTGCTGCAGTAATTGGATATGTTTTGCTAAAAGGAAGTTTCGCAGCCGCCCTGCGCTTGTGTGGGAGGAGCACACAACGCAGTGAAACGGAGCCCCTCCTCCGTTAGGGGAGGAGCTATGGAACCTATAAAGCTCGACGCCGAGACACGCCCTGTTCATTCTGCCATGGGGGAGCGAAGGAGGAAGAAGCATCTACATAACAGCACACCAACTTAAGAAGATAAGTAAAAAGAATAAGAGAGCACAATGTCCAACAATACTGGCGGCATAAGTGACACCATCTTCAAAGTGAGTAGAGTGGAATTTATTGCACTACTGTTAATTTGGCTGCTATACTGCTGTGTCGGCCATTGGGACTTATGATAACCACTACGAATAGTAACGCTACTACATGGATGTGTCAGATTGGCGATCATCAATCTGCACTACGGTCAGAGTGACTTAGGGTTGTCTTTATTCATCACCCACGTCCTCGGTCGCTTTAATCTCCAGTTTGACTGTTGGGGAATATGGCAGTACACATCGATTACAATTTGGATGGTGATAGATATGATAGCGATCTTTTACGCCCCGGCAGTAATAGCTGACATTGTGTGCGAAGCTGTGATGGTCCTGACCCTATTGGCGTACATAGCTACGTTAACTGGAGCCGTACAACGCAAGAAACCCTGGCTCTACAAACTTGGACTAATCATAATTTGGGCCTTAGGATGGGGAATATTATCATCCTTATACTGGCTGTCTATGGTTAGTCAACTACTCCTGCTGTTATGGTTTATGACCTATGATGCTTGCTTCCCGTGTACAGCTTCTTCAGCTACTACGGGAATGGTAACGTCATCACCATCCCAATCTCCTACGGTGATCATGAGGCAGCTCTGGCGTGCATCTGAATAATCCCGACAAACTCTTTTGCTTGCTTGCAATATAATTATTAAAAGACTAATGTTTCCTCTTACACTGTAGGGGGATATAAGATGTATTAATTGTCAAGCCACCCTGGAACAAGTGATCTACCTCTGGGAGGTAACACCGACTCTGTGGTGCCCGACGTGTTACAGCAACAGCTTCGCTGTCCAAGTGGCGCGAGGAATAATGGGACGGAAGGATACATCTTTTGTGCCCCAGGTACCAACAGCAACATACCTGAAAATTGAGGCTGAGGCAACCGTGATTTGGCATTCCTTTGTGGTTGATCAAATACGAGCTGACACTATAGTGTCTTCAGAAGGATATACATATTGCCCTGTGTTTTCCAAAATGTGGATGTACCCTACGGGAATAAGATTTTCCACATCTCATCTTGCCGATGGCTGGATTGTGGCCATTGGTCCTTCACTACCACCAGTTCCACGTTCATCTCCACAGCACACTGTGGAGGTTGGAGTGCAGACCGAGGATATAAACTGGTGTTTGGAGGCCCTTACGCAGGTGTTCCTGGAGGACCACCTTCAACAGCCCGAGCCTGAGGATATTCACGCTGCAGCTTCACCTCAATCGAAGGATACATCACCACCACGAGCGAATACACCAGTTACCCCGTGTTATACACCTGTAACCCCCGCTTCACCATGTGCACCATCGTTCCATGATGGATTATCATCTCAGGAATATGAGGCGACACCATCTTCATCGGATTTACCATCACAAGCATCGCAGATGGAGGAGCAGCCTTCTGACGGCGACAGCAATCTACAGATGGGCGAGGAGGAGTACGTGGTGCTGGACGAGTGTCGTTCAACTCCAGCGCCTCCTGTTCTGTCTCCGATGGTGGATGAGAAAGAAGTGCTCACCCTTCACCCTATCGATGACGACGGGGATGTTTTTATGGAAGTATAAAGAGGTCAGCAGAGCTTCAAGTCATGGAGGGGGTGTCAAGAAAGATGACTTTAAGCTTGCTTTCAGCTTGTTTTCATCTTGGAATATAATACGTGCCATTGGATTAATACACACGTTGTTGGAATACTGAACAGTGTTTGGTACTTTCCTGGAGTGACTGAGGTCATACCGGACTTTTCCATTGCAGATGGAGAGGCCCACGGGATGAACTCAGTGGTGAAGACGATGGAATATATCTAAGATGATTTTAAAATGACAAAGTATGATCAAATGAAGTATTAATGTGTTAAAAGTAATATCTAAGAATGATTCAAACATGACAAGTATGATTAAATGAACTATTAATGTAATAACAGTAAGAGTTGATTAGAAAATGTATGTTACAAATAAGTGAAATGAATGATTAAAGTGTTGTTTTTCATAAAGGGTGCAGATACAGAGAAAAGAGGAACTGAAAGAAGTTGTTTTTGTGCAGAGGCAGAGACAAAAAAGGAAGTTAATGATGTCGCAAGCGAGGCCAGAAGGGCTGAGGAGAAAAACAACTGTTCAGAACATTAAGATGTAATAAGATATGAGATGAATAATAATGAATGAAAATGTTGTATATGATCATATGAATTGTTTTTATGTGAAAAAGAGTTGAAATGAAATGATTAAATATGATTAAATGTGATTGATGTAACATGATTTAGGAAGCATGAGTTCTCGGAAAAGATGTGTTAAACAGAAAAACAGGAAACCTGCGCAATAGATTTACTGACAATCGGGACATCAGTTATCGTCAGTCAGGAAATGTTCTCCAGATGGCTTCCAGTAAAAGAAGGGGGTAAGGGAGGAGGTTTGGACTCATCATCATCCCCATGGTAACCAAGATCACTTCATCAACAACAAGAGTTTTCGTATAAAAACTGTACAACAACAGGAAACGGGGTTATTCTTCCAGGGAGAGGTGCTGTTGTCACTTCTCCGCTGCTACGAGGAGATCACAAGACTTGACCATCTTGTGAGCTGCAATTGGAATCGAGGAGCGAGAGGATTGGAGACATAAGAGATTATTTGAGAGAGTTTTCAACTCCCACTCAGGCCGTCCAGTCACGGAGTAGCAGAGCATTGGAGAATAATCACTGGCCTTAAGTCTGAGTGGGGAAGTTTCAACGTTTTCTCTCTCATGGAGCATCACATCTTTCCAGAATGGATTAGATCAACTTTTGGTTGATTGAAGAAGGAATAAACTCTTATGTGGATTTATTTCCTGAAGGATATAAACTCTTATGTGGATTATTTCCTGAAGGATTACAACATCACAAGGATCGTGGTCAGCTAACAACTAAAAGCTGATGAAGAGGAGACCAAGTTCATCGAACTGGGGATTTTAACATCAAAAAACCTCCTTCCCTCACTCCTAGAAAATTTGTTGAGAAATTAATCCAGTCCAGTCAGAGTAAGATCAGATAGCATTATTGAATCAAAAACAAAAATCTCTGCCAATCATTATTCTGATTATATTTGAATTACTGTTGTGAAATTATCATCATATAACCGATTTTGATTATGTTGTCAGCACTTGCAAAACCTGCAATAAATTTCCAAGCATGCAGTTAAAGTGTTAAGGCTCGGACATTGGATTTATTGATTCTTCTTAAGGTGTAAAAGTTAAAGTTTTTTGGGTGTATAACATCAAAAAGTGCTCTAAAAGGTTAGTCTGGTTTTTAACGAAATTAACGCATCCTGGGGACTCGCTGTACGAGTCACTAAATTTAAAATCTAGCAACATTCCAAGAGCCCTGATCCATAAGAGGAGAGCTGCCGTTAACGGGCGTGGCCGGCTCGTATCCTGGTTCCAGAAGGAGGCTATTCGACCGGGGTGCGAGATCAGCGTCAGCGGGGTGGACGTCCGGATGGAGGCAGTGAGCGGCTAGACGAATCTCCTCGCCACCAGCTTAAACAGCCTTTGTGCAGCCCCGCCGGGTAATACCCGCGGAGACACGAAGGTCGGACCCCAGAGACGGAGAGCTGGTCTTATATAAAGCGGGATCTGACAGAATCGAACCCATGACCTTCTTGCTGTGAGGCATCAGTGCTAAACACTAAGCCTCCGTGCTGCCCTAAAATGGATGCACGTAATCAAATTCTGGTTTCTCATCAGGCATTTGCAAAGATCTCAATGAAAACAAGCATCCAAGGCTATAAGGAAAAACTGGTTCAAAACCTGCTCATATTTCTGTTTAAGACAATTTCCAAGACTATGAGCCATATCAGTTCAGTTTCCTTTGGTGTACCCCACATTTTCATTCTACTGTACTTCAGGTTTAACTTTGTGATGTAATGTAATTATATTTTTTCTCTTGCTCTGCTGTTGTTTTACCCTGAATTATCCCAAAGGAATTTATGGACATTTCACATCACACTACAGCCATCATGTTGAATGTAAGAGATCAAAAATGATGGACTTAATTTATTTAAGTGGAAAAAAGTTTTCTTATTTTCTTTCAGCCACTTGTTTACTGTATCTGCTCTGTAAGTCCTAACAGCTGATTCTGAATTTGCATCAAACAGATCATATCAGTCGTCAAAACATATCATTGTACATATTTCATAGATGTTTAATGGTTAATTAATAATGCTGTATATGCAGCCAACTCTCATTTCATGAAATTAATTTAAATTTGCATCCTAAATTCAATTCAAGAGTGTCTTCAGTGGTTTTAAAGAGGTCTTATAAGCATTAAAGTCAGTTGGCTCATACCAGCAGGTATCTTATTTTATTTCCTCTGGTTTATTTCAGATTGATGATGATGATGATGCTGTGGCTGTCCAAGAGGCTCTATCTACATTTGTCCTCAACGTCTTTTGTGGTCAGCAAAACCCAGGATGCAGGTTTGATAAGCAAACAGAGATAGCCATTGAAAGTGCAGAGGTCCTTTTTGATATTTCCAGTGTTGCACATGCCCTTATGGGCCTTATATATTTTGTGTGGAACTAAGCTACCCTAAAAGACTGAAATATACCCTTGAGGTTTTTCAGAAGATCTTTCTAGAGCTGGAGGATACAAAGGAAGAAAAAGTCCTCTAAGGTTCATGATCTCAAGGTCAAGGTTTTTTTAATTCAGAAATCTTGGCTCCAATGCAGCACATTGTTAATTGTCAGGATTTGTTGTAAGCACATGACATACAGACAATAAACATTGTCTATTTTAGTGAGTTGATGAGTTTTCCCTGCCTGCAGCTATTTTTTTTATCTTAAAAATCATTCAGAATCTGTGGGACAGATACTAAATGATGTTAAATTTGAGTATTTCATGAATCAGCTTAACACAAAAATCATGAATAAAAACTTGTTCTTAACATTTTATATTTACATTTTACTGAAAAAATGTGCTTGATCTACATCAGAAAGTTAAGACAACTTTTTGAATAAGACTGCTATGTAGATAAGGCAAGCATTATCTTTGTATGAACTACTTCGTTTTTTTAATGTAGTAAATGCATAATGCAAGTAACGTCAGCTTGAGCTTGCCTGTAAGATAACTCAAATTTGAATTATTTTAACTGAATTTTACAAGTAAAGATAAAGTTTTAAGGGTAAGTCTAAGTTGACTTTACTTAAAAAATGCATTGCTTTAAGTAAAAGAATGAAGTAGTTCATACAAAGGTTAGCCTTGCTTCAGCTACATAATACTCTTATGCAAAAAGTTGTCTTAATTTTTTTTTTTTTTAAGTAAATCAGGGGAGAAATTTTTATCAGTGTAACCCCCACTTCTCACAAGCCATGAAGACGAAATGGGATAAATTCAAGGAGTGCAAGCAAACCCTGTGGGAGCGCAACGTGAAGTTTGACCTACTCTCCCCGGCTGTCCTGAGGTTCGACCACAGCGGGATCCAGAAGCACTTTGAGGTTCTGAAAAAAAACAATGGACTATATCTGGGATATCTAGGGGTGAAGACACTTTGGTAATGATCAGGACCAAAAGAAAGTGTGTTTTGGACATTATTTACAGTTATGAGCCACGGCATCCCGAAGGAGGTAAATGGTCACAATGACACTGAGACACTGTGACCAATGGACAGGGATTTTGATTCACTCATTTTATTTGCAGGGACCTCCTCAAAATGTTATGAGTATATAAAAGTGATTAAGATGCAGTCAGTCAGGATGGGATCAGTCACTTGTCATGAAGTTGCTGCTCTTTGCTTATTTGTCCTTTTGTTTTGTTTCGATAAGTGCGCAGGCTTCAGACAACAGCTGTCTCAAGCCTGCGCACTTATCGAGTTTTATTGTTTTTAAAATATCAAAATTTCATCATTTTTAGTGATTATTTGTGCACATTTTTGGTGTCATCTACACTTTAAACATGAATATTAACAATGACAAAACAAAAGGACAAATAAACAAAGAGCAGCAACTTCATGACAAGTGACTGATCAGTCCTCAGCTGCGGCCATAATGTTGCTGTGTCATCACTGGAACTGACACCTGCTGATTCGAGCCCAAATCAATTGTAAACATTGCGGTGGAGCTGTTTTCGGACATTTTTGTTTTTCGATTCCGATTTCGGCATGCCGGTGGCGATGATAAACTGTTTTGTTTTGGGTTTTTTTTGGGGGGGGGGGGGGGGGTGTTGCCAGCTCTTTGGTTGTAATCAAATGATTAAAAACAAAAGTTTTACTATCTGTGACATCAGAAAAAAGAGATGAGGAAGTATAGATTTTTTTTATGTACTTTTCCTTAAACATTTGCATACATTTCAAATATGAAAAATGACATGAGGGACTGAAAATATCAGCTACAGTGAAGAAAATAAGTATTTGAACACCCGGCGATTTTGCAAGTTCTCCCACTTAGAAATCATGTAGGGGGTCTGAAATTTTCATCTTAGGTGCATGTCCGCTGTGAGAGACATAATCTAAAAAAAAAAAAAAAAATCCAGAAATCACATTGTATGATTTTTTAATAATTTATTTGTATGTTACTGCTGCAAATAAGTATTTGAACACCTACTAACCAGCAAGAATTATGGCTCACACAGACCTGTTAATGTTTCTGTTTCTTATTCTGCACTCTTTACCTGTAATAACTGCACCTGTTTGAACTTGTTACCTGTATAAAAGACACCTGTTCACACACTCAATCAATCACACTCCAATCTGTCCACCATAGCCAAGACCAAAGAGCTGTCTAAGGACACCAGGGACAAACTGTAGACCTGCACAATACTGGGATGGACTACAGGACAACGGCCAAGCAGCTTGGTAGAAGACAACAAGTGTTATGTTTATTTATTAGTAAGTGGAAGAAACACAAGATGACTGTCAATCTCTGTTTGAAGTTCACCAGTGACCATCTGGATGATCCAGAGGAGGCATGGGAGAAGGTCATGTGGTCAGATGAGACCAAAATAGAGCTTTTTGGAATCAACTCCACTTACCATGTTTAGAGGATGAGAACAACCCCAAGAAAACCATCCCAGCTGTGAAGCATGGGGGTGGAAACATCATACTCTGGGGGTGCTCTTCTGCAAAAGGGACAGGATGACTGCACCGTATTGAAGGGAGGATGGATGGGGTCATGTATTGCAAGATTTTGGCAAACAATCTCCTTCCCTCAGTAAGAGCATTGAAGATGGGTCATGGCTGGGTCTTCCAGCATGACAATGACCCCAAACACACAGCCAGGGCAACTAAGGAGGGGCTCCGTAAGAAGCATTTCAAGGTCCTGGAGTGGCCTGGCCAGTCTCGAGACCTGAACTCAATAGAAAATGTTTGGAGGGAGCTGAAAATCCAAACCTGAAAGATCTAAAGAAGATCTGTATGGAGGAGTGGCCCAAAATCCCTGCTGCAGTGTGTGAAAACCTGGTGAAAAACTACAGGAAACATTTGACCTCTGTAATTGGAAACAAAGGTTACTGTACCAAATATTAACATTGATTTTCACAGGTGTTCAAATACTTATTTGCAGCAGTAACATACAAATAAATTATTTAAAAAATAAAAAATAAAAAAAAAAACACTGTGATTTCCAGATTTTTTTTTTTTTTTTTAAGATTATGTCTCTCACAGTGGACATGCACCTAAGATGAAAATTTCAGACCCCTCCATGATTTCTAAGTGGGAGAACTTGCAAAATCGCAGGGTGTTCAAATGCTTATTTTCCTCACTGTATTTTAAAAATAAATAGTTTCCTTCTTGAATATAGTTAATGTACTGTATGTTAGTAGCATAACACATTATTATTAAGTATTAAAACCATTCACACAAGGAGTAAATAATGTCTTACCTGTCTGTTTCAGTGAGACCACCTTTACAAAATGACATCTGAAAATAATTTAATTCCTTCTGTCCTGGTTGAAAAAAAAGTCCATTTGTCACACGGGAGTTTGGTGCCAGGTTACAACACCTGCTGTAATTCATTATTGCGGCTGATTAGAGTTGCCACAAATGACTATTATGATAGTCGACTAGTCAACGATTATTTTTGCGATTAGTCGACTAGTCGGATCATACGTAAACTGCAGCTTATCGAATTCTATCAATATTGATGCCATTATCGATTCCACTTATCAATACCTCCTGTGAATTTTCTGTGTGCTACAAGTAGGCTTTACAGGTTTTCTATGTCAACAACATTTTATTGAGTCTTAAAGTAAATAAATATGAAACTGATCACTGGATCCTTGATCTCTGGACATAAATCAACTCTACATGGTGGATCCTTGATCTCGGGACATAGAAAAAAAAAATCTGTAGTTTTTGTCAAAAGCATTTCCTTTCAGACATTAACAGCATGGATGTCACTCCATATGTCTGAGCTGAGCTCAGCTGGCTGCTGGAGTCTGCAGGTCTGCAGCCATACAGTCTTGGGCTGCTGCACGTCAGCGAGGGACATCTCATTTTGGGAGGAAAAAAACTGTTTCATCAACTGCAGTTTATTGTTTGTATTACAACATTTGGAAAGAGGTGTCATTTGATTTAAACAGCGATTCACTTTGAAGTTATTAATTCTGGGTGGACTATCTTTCTAACTTGACTTGGTAGCGCAGCATTTGGAGCAACGGAACGGAGGACGATTCTTGTTTCTTTCTCACAACAAGACAGGAGTCCCAGTTTGTCACTTTAACCTGCAGAAAAGTGACACATGATCGACGTATTTTAATGGCTTTGAAAGCAGATAAGAAACAAAGTTGCCGCTTCTGAAGAGGAGCAAAGCAAAGATCCAACGAAGCAGTGGATCGAAGCACTGCTTCATTGGTTCAAGGTTCAAAGCAAATGACTCAATGGTTTCAGTAGTTTACGTAGTCGTGACTAGTCGTGGCAGCCCTGCGGCTGATGGATCGAGTCTCGCTGTTAACGAGCCGCTTTGCGCTGCAAATTGAAAGACTCCTAGTTCCTCATCTGCTTATAACGTCCCAGTCTGCACGCAATGAAATTATTCCATAAAACAATCAAATAAAATAATCTGAAAATACTCAGTTTTGCCTCCATGTGGAGTGGAGAATCCACACAACACTGTGTGCGCGCGGTTGCCAATATAAAAGTGTTCCAAATGCCAATCAAAAGGATTCTGCGGGCAATAATTAACCATTCTGACACCAAAAACACGGTGCCGCTCCGACCCAAACCACTCGGTGGAAATGGGGTTGTCAGTAGCCTGTAAAAATCCATTAATTAATGGGGCTATTAAGATCATGGTTCCGGCGGTGATGCCACTTCCTCCTTCTCCAATGTCGGGACCAGCCACGAAGTTCCTGGTTTCTAGTGGCGCGCAGTTAAAAATCCAAATATTTATCTCTTCAGTAACTGCGTGCGACGAAAGGATAAATTTCAAAAACTGTTGTTTCATTTTACTCTTAAATACTAAAAAAAAAAAAAAATTACACATCATGTCACGTACACCTTAAAATCTGTTTATGACTGCAAAAATGGACAATTTGCGCATCTGGAATGTGAATGGCCTGGGACATCCAATTCAGAGGAAAAAAGTACTTGCTATTCTGAAATCACAGCAATTTGACATAGTGTTTCTACAGGAGATTCACCTCTCTACTGAAGAATCAGGGAAACTGTGTAGAGGATGGGTGAGCTATGTTTATTATAATGTAGAATCTAGCCAAAGCTGTGGGATGTTAACACCTATTAACAGAAAGCTAAAATTTGAATTATCAGAATTATCTTCTGTTGCATTTATAATAAACATTTGTATTTATTTACTGTGTCTCTTTCTGGTTGAAATGCAGGCATGAATAATTTACCATGCGCAAAAATGTACACATTCATTTCCATGCTATTTTATTTGTCTAAAAATAAATGTCCAAGTATGTTAATTAAGAAATCATCTCATCTGAAACAACAAGTAAGTTACGGTTTTAATTTACAGACGAAGAAAGGTTTCTAAAGAATCTTTTATTTTTTAGTATTTGAATTACAAGTGTCCTAATGTAAAAAACTTTTTTTTTTTTAACAGTAATCAGAAATAAATTTTGAGGTTAAAATAAAAACTTTGCAAGGATTTTCTTCAGAAAACTGCTGTGTATAAATGAGCAGTGCTGTGACACGTTTCTGCACTGTTGTCTTCCGTATTTTGGCCTGATGCCTTATTTCTATTGGACAGCATGAAGCTACGCCATAATGCACAGCGGTGACAGCTGGATTGGGTTGAAGTTTGGCTGCAGAAGCTTGACGACAAGCAGAAACACGCGCTCCCAGCGAAGCATCGCTTTAGCTCAGTTTTTGACATGACAGCAACCATCTCATTGAAAATAATGCTTTTGAGACTGCAAATCATCTAACGCCATCAACACTTGCAATGTGAAAGGCCTATAATACCCCTACCACACCTTAATGATTTAGCCAGCGTATGCTGATCGTAACTGTAACCGTACACTGTCTAATAATTTATGGGTAAATTTTGTATAAGGGCATGTTGATGCACGCTGATGTGTTGTAATCAGTGGTGGGCACAGCTAACCAAAAATTTAGCTTCGATACCCATTAATCAGATAACTGAAAAGTTATCTTTTATGGCGATAAACTGATAAACTGCTAAAAAAAAATTATCTTTATTACAGAAAACCGATAATCGATAACTATTAGTACTGATTTGGATGCAGCCACATCAGATTACACTGTCGGCTTCTGATAAACCAGTGTCACTTTAAGCGCTGCAGGGGCTTCTGGGTAAATTCAAGGATCACAAACAGAAAGAACACACGAAAAATGAATAAATAAAAAAATAAAATCCCAAACACTGTCATCATCTTTCAAAAGCAGTAACACACAACCACGGAGATAAACTGTGACAGTTTATCTCCATATTAGATACACCGTCATGTACAAGCTAAACTGCTGCTTTTTTTGCAAGCTTTGAACCCTGCCGCTTAAACAACTGAAATACATCCATTAATGCATTGACTGGCAGAGTAAAATACACGTAGTAAATATAAATTCTTACCTGTTAGTTTCAGTGAGATTTATCTGAATAAATAATCCACGTTTTAAATCCAAAACAATGTCTACGCGTGAAGAAAAGTCCCTCCCTCTGTACACACAGCTGCGCCATGAGAGCTCCTCTCCCCCATTGACTCTTGGCGATTAAATTACAGCCACAAAGAAATAAAATAATGTTAAAATTAGTCTGTTTTGTTTTTGTGCTGAGTGGACAAGTCACTGTAACGTGCAAAGTAAACGTGAACTACACTACCCACAATGCTCCCTGCATCGACCGGCCAATCACGTTTTGCGCTTAATGATGATGTCATAAGCAAGCGACAGGCAGCCAGTCTGCTTCTTGGCTAGAAACACACAACAGACTAAAATGTTTGATTTTAGGGTTTACAAACGTTTTTGACCGTTAAACTTTACCAGCAAAGGAAATGTTATCAGACTGAAAGTTATCGGAACTAAATTTATGGGAAGATAATTGGTCTGATGACGGTTTCAAAACTTATCTGAAAAGCTAATCTGATAGCAAAAACATTAGCTTCAATAATTATCTGCTATCGGATTAGCTGAACTGTACCCACCACTGGTCGTAATACAGCGAGTATGTCAAAAACATTTTGAGCATGCGTAATATTTTTGACGCATGCCCGCGTATGTCTCATACATCCCACATATGTGGGCCATAACTTATGCAATTGTTAACACACATTTCTTCTAAGTTACTCATAAGTCAAAATACGTCCATTGATGCTGTCCACTGACTGGCTGTGAGCTGCAGTCATGCAAACAGTTCAGATCATTTCAAATATTAAAGCCATTCACACACACACACACACACACACACACACACACACGGATTTACATCTGATTTTTTGTAAATGTTATGCCACTGAACCAACACCTGTTATTCAGCTTGTATAATAAAGCATTCATAAAAGGGAAATTACCAGTTACTCTATCAAAAGCTTTGGTAACACTGGTCCTTAAAATGGAGAAAGATCCTACTGTAAGAACTATCGTCTGATTTCCCTTATTCCATCAGATGCTAAAATTCTGTCCAAAGTACTTGCAAACAGGGATGTTCTGTAAAGAAGAATGGTCAAAAATACCTTCAACCACAATCTAGACTCTCACTGGAAGCTATAGGAAGTGTTTAGAGGCTGTTATTTCTGCAAAAGGAGGATCTAATAAATAGATTTATGCACCGGCCTAATTTTGTTTAAAGAATTATTGCACATTTTCTGTAAATCCTATAGTAGTAGGATAGTATTCTATCGATTATTCGAGTAATCGGATAAAAAGTACTTTTGCGTTTTTAAACATCAATAGTCCAGGGCTCTCCCTAAGCAATGGCACAATGTCCCTGTGCCAAAGTCTTGACATTTTGCTGAAATGGCAATGGGATGTGGCTTTCGGTTCTTTTTTGTTTCCCCCAACTTGTAAAATGTAACCATTTTGAGTTGTTTTTTTTGTTGTTGTTTTTTAAGGATGGTGGATTGGATTCCTATGTGATTTTTTTTATTATTATTAATTTTTTTTTTTTTTAATCCCTGTTTCTCTGTGATTCAGCAGATGCATTTCAGCAGGAGGTTGAATACATGTGTGTCTTTTTGCAAGGAATGTTTTCACAGTTTTTGCTCTATGGCAAGATACATTATCATCTTGAAAAATGATTTCATCATCCCCAAACATCCTTTCAATTGATGGGATAAGAAAAGTGTCCAAAATATCAACATAAACTTGTGCATTTATTGATGATGTAATGACAGCCAGCTCCCCAGTGCCTTTACCTGACATGCAGCCCCATATCATCAATGACTGTGGAAATTTACATGTTCTCTTCAGGCAGTCATCTTTATAAATCTCATTGGAACAGCACCAAACAAAAGTTCCAGCATCATCACCTTGCCCAATGCAGATTCGAGATTCATCACTGAATATGACTTTCATCCAGTCATCCACAGTCCATGATTGCTTTTCCTTAGCCCATTGTAACGTTGTTTTTTCTGTTTAGTTGTTAATGATGGCTTTCGTTTAGCTTTTCTGTATGTAAATCCCATTTCCTTTAGGCGGTTTCTTACAGTTCGGTCACAGACGTTGACTCCAGTTTCCTCCCATTCGTTCCTCATTTGTTTTGTTGTGCATTTTCGATTTTTGAGACATATTACTTTAAGTTTTCTGTCTTGACGCTTTGATGTCTTCCTTGGTCTACCAGTATGTTTGCCTTTAACAACCTTCCCATGTTGTTTGTATTTGGTCCAGAGTTTAGACACAGCTGACTGTGAACAACCAACATCTTCTGCAACATTGTGTGATGATTTACCCTCTTAAGAGTTTGATAATCCTCTCCTTTGTTTCAATTGACATCTCTCGTGTTGGAGCCATGATTCATATCAGTCCACTTGGTGCAACAGCTCTCCAAGGTGTGATCACTCCTTTTTAGATGCAGACTAACGAGCAGATCTGATTTGATGCAGGTGTTAGTTTTGGGAATGAAAATTTACAGGGTGATTCCATAATTTATTCCTCAGAATTGAGTGAGTCTATATTTTTTCCCTCTGCTTGGTCTAAAAACATAACCGTTACTGACTGCCACAATTATTTTTCCTGATTTCTTGAAGTATTATTATTATTGCTTATTCTTGCACATGCTGTTTGATGCACATTTTCCTCTACTTGCACCCACCTGTATGTTTTTTAAGAGCTGACGTAACACGTGAATTTCTCCAGTGTGAGATCAATAAAGTCTTATCTTAAACCCAGAGAATATATTCAGTAAAACTATACCGCTCAAAAAGCACACGTGAACAATTGAAAGAAAGAAAAAAAGCCCATTGCAGCTCCTCGCGTTCACCTCCTCAAGTTCTCTCATGATTGTATTAAATAGAGTCCATTAAGTCCTGCTCACAGACCGATTGCCAGTGACAGGACATGTCCACATCCAGTATACTCCTCACAGAGGAAATCTCCATGTCCACTCACGGACGTTGCGCGTGAACAATGGCTGCAGCGCCGCAGTCACAGGAAGAATGATAAACTAACAGAAATCAGAGCACACACCAGCAGGGCTGCACAAGAAAAAAAAAAAAAATTCAACACATTGATATCAGAACAAGTTTGATCCACAGAGCTGTGACACATGTCCCTGAGTAAAAGCACGAAACCCAGTGTTCTTGGATTTCCTTCTGAACAAGGTTCGAGTTGACTGCATGAGGCAGTACGTTTGTGCATGCACGCTATACCTTAAGTGCCTGGAGCGGCCGCCGGCAACCACATGCATTGCCGACCATGGCAACACACGTGGTTGCAGACCCTGCAGCGGCTCTGTAATCAACTTGAAGCTTGAACCAATGATGCAGTGCTCCGACCCACTGCATGAGATGAGATATACTTTATTGATCTCACAGTGGAGAAATTATGTTTACACTCCAGTTACCTCAGACAGCAATTAGTCCACAGTTATTACTTGTTTACCGTAATAATGGCACACATCAGAATTAAAGACAGCACATACACATTTGACATTGTTTATGTGCACTAAGTCTGAAGAAGTCCGTTATCTGAATTGAGGCAAGTGGGTGAAGGCCACGCAGCAATCCTGAGATGCGCCGCCGTCAGCTTAGGGGGAAGAACGGGGGCTGCAGGTAAAACTGCACCGCCCCCGCAGAAGGGAAAGGAGTGACATGAGCAGGCACCGGTGTGGGAAGTGTTGATGGGGGATAGGAAGGGGTGGGGGGAGGGAATGGAGCATGCTTCAGTCCTGTGAAAAGCAATTTATTGTCTTTGTGAGTTGAGATAAGAAACAGCAAAATGATCCCCAGGCCGAAAAATTCCTCTGGAGGAAAACAGTCGGGCAATTTGACTTTCAGGCTTGATAAGCCTGTAATGTTATGGTTTGAGCAGTGAAAAACACTTTTTAACAGTTCCACTTGAACTAAGAATATTCCCAATTATGAATTAAGAATATTCACCGGCCTCCGAAATCTTCAACTTCAACTGCAAGGCACGCATCTGCTCCAAGATGTCATCCAATTTGCATCTGAGTTCAAGAGTCATCGCAGTCTGAGAATGCACTGCCTTGCCAACCTCGTTAATCATGACGGACAAGCGAGGGGCCGTGGTTCTTGATGCCGCAGTCTTGTCAATTTTCCGGTAGATCAGGGCAGCACATAAGCCAAAACGTATCAGCCCTGCTACCATAAGACCAAAAATTAATAAATCCTCAACGTCCTCAACAGAGAAAGGCGCCAAGCATGCCACACGCCAGGAACTCCAGGAGTCGAGAACATAGCCCGCAGGTCCTGGTCTTGACCTTCTTGTAGAAAAAATGGTGTCAATAGCGTTCAGAGACCAGCTGATCAATTCCATGGTTAATCCAATAGTAGTCCAATAGATCCAGAATCCAAAATAATTTGAGGAATTCACAGTGTGGTGAAGTAGGGACTTGAAGGTCAAAGCAGAGAATAGAGATAAGGGAGAGTGGAGGAGATGCGACCGCCCTCGTCAGAGTCCCAAGCTGAAATTGTTGGTTCACTGCTTTGCTGCTTTTCGGAAGCAGCACTATCGCACTCTCAGGTTCTTTCCTCCCCCGTAGCCTGTGAGTAACCTTAAATCATGTCAGAGCCGGAGTGGGTCATTTTGGTGGAGATATAGTTCGATGGGGGCTGAAACCATCGGCTTTGTGCGAGTGCGGAGAGGAGGCCCAGACCGCGGCTCACCTACTCGGTGAATGTAAGATCTTTGCCCCCCCCCCCCCCAACCCATCACAACCTTACAACCATAGATGACGATATCGAGAGATGGCTTCAACACCTGGCCAACATTGTTGGATGAGCTTTACAACACTCATACGCAAGAAGAAGAAGAAGAAGAAGCAGCAGCAAGTCCACTTCTTAACCCCTCTCAAAGCCCTTTAAAGATGCCTATCAAGCTCATTCAATAACTTAAGTTCTTAAGGGGCCATAGATTGGACTTTCAAAGTTTGGTGTACATCGAAGTGATGGCCTGGTGCAAAAAAACATGTTTACATATGTTGCAATATTGCAAAAAAGCGGTAGGTGGCCCCAACTGTGGAATAAGTTACTGCATAATTTTTGCACTACTTCTGACCAAGCACTTTCTCAATCAAACGTCAAGACTTATTCATTTTAAGTGGGTTTCAATACCTAATGGTGTTGTGACATGTTTTTTTATGTGTTTTTAACTCTATTGTATGTTTGTTTTATTTTTGTGAATTCTTATCTCTGTATTCACTGTAAAAAACTTTGGACACAATCTGGCTGCTGTGAAGTCTTACAGAAATGAATGTTGAGTGATTGTAAGTGTAAAACAGATTTGCCATGAGGCAGTTTGTACTACATATCAAACAAGGATGACAAACCCAAACTGGAAAAGCACAAAAGTGTAATAACATTGACAGAAGTGGTTTCTTCTTAGTCATATTTGTATATTTTCTCCAAAACAGTAACGTAATGTGTGGCTCTCAGTACAACAGAAATCACAGATTCATCTGTCAGCATTTGCTTAAATATATAACATGAGACACTTCAACTAACCTTGGTGTCACAGGTAAATTCTGCAATTTCACCTTGTCTCATGGTGATGACCAACCTCTCCCACACAGCCAATTTAAATTTCTTTCCTAGAATTAGCTCCATAGGTTTGCTCTGCCCTCCCATGGTTCTGGAGTCATCCAGCACCATGCCATCACACAAGCTGGTGCGGTAGTGGAAGATCACCTGTACAGATTGTATAGGCACAAACAAAAGAAAATTAGACGAACATAGACACTGCAACACTGTCCTTTAAAACAGATAAAAACAGATGTCATGGTAAATACAAAGGAGTAAATACAAAGCATTCAGCTCCCACACAACATCAAACACATGAAACATGAGCTCTCAGAGAGTGCTGCTGGAGATGTGTCATATTGTTTTGTTATGATACAATGGCATAAATGTTACCTATTTTCAGAAAATGTCATTAATGACATGTTTATATACAACCCCAATTCCAATGAAGATACAATGATTTACAAATCCTCAACTGTGTATTCAATTGTGTATTCAATTGAATACACAATTGAAGTTGTGTATTCAATTGAATACACAATTTCAATTTATTTTCATTTGTATAGTGCCAAATCACAGAGTTGCCTCAACGTGCTTCACAAAAGTAAGGTCAAACCTTACTAACCCCCAGAGCAGCAGTGGTAAGGGAAAACTCCCTCTGAGGAAGAAACCTCAAGCAGACCAGACTCAAAGGGCTGACCCTCTGCTTGGGCCGTGCTACAGACATAAATGATAGAAGAATTCACAAAACGAATGTATAGGAAATGCTGTTGGTGTTATGTGTCGGACGCAGCTCGGAGAACCGACCAGCGTTTGAAGGACCCAGTATGAAATAAGCAGAGCACGGTTCAAAGGCTAACTGAATTTAATACATAACAGTGATAATATAATAACAAAAGGTGCAGCCTGGCGTGGTGCGCTCCCAGCAGCGCTAACGGTCCGGAGCCAGAAGCTGTTTCGGACCCAAGGACCCCGCCGACACCCCCCAGGTGGCCGCAACAACCGAGTCTGTGAAAGAAGGAACCATTATGTGAGTCCACACTCTACACACAGAACACTTAAAGGTGTATAAACAGCAAACACTTCCTGGCTTGATTACTGATCAGCTTCCCAACCTGCAGGCATGGAACAATCAGTTCACAAAACTCCACTGCAGTGAAAGCTGATACATGACTAACAAACAGCTCAATACAATAAGGTGTGAGGGACACCACATTTACTGACTGTATAACTGTTAGTCACAAAATCTAACGTACCTCAGGAAGTGTGCTGACGAGCGTGAAACCTCACCCCCTCCTCTTTCACAGACTGTGCATCAAACCTGGACGTTCTCAGCATCCGCTGCTGATGAGATGGCTCCCAAGACGACGATCTCACCCGTCTGGTCACAAGGTCGAGTCTCTGGCAAATACACACTGTGCACTCCAGTCTTAAATGCCAACATGTTCCAATCCATCCAGATGCACCACAGCTGTGAGTCCTGACGAGTCGCAGGTGATCAGGGTGAGGTCCTGACAGCCTCAGCAACACAGCCACTCAGTCCCAAACGCACGCCACCTGGGAGGAAAACCAAAAGACAGAAACAAACCGGCAGCCAGGCCCCCCCCAGCCATATAACAGTTGGTGCACAGGACAGAAGGACACCACAAAGACAAGATATTTAATGCTCAAACTGATAGACTTTATTGTTTGTGTGGAAATATTTGCTCATTTTGAAATGATGTCTGCAACACATTTCAAAAAAGTTGGGAGAGTGGCAACAAAAGACTGGGAAAGTTGATGAATGCTCAAAGAACACCTGTTTGGAACATTCCACAAGTGAACAGGTTCATTGGAAACGTGCGTGTCATGATTAGGTATAAAAGGAGCATCCCCAAAAGGCACAGCCATTCACAAGCAAATATGGGGCAAGGATCAACACTTTGTGAACAATTGCGTGAAAAATAGACCAACAGTTTAAGAACAATATTTCTCAATGTTCAATTGCAAGGAATTTAGGGATTCCATAATCTACAGTCCATAATATAATCAGAAGATTCAGAGAATCTGGAGAACTTTCTACATGCAAGCGGCAAGGCCGAAAACCAACACTGAATGCCCATGACCTTCGATCCGTCAGGCGGCACTACAGTAAAACCTGATATTGTGTAAAGGATCTTACCATGTGGGCTCAGGAACACTTCAGAAAACCATTGTCAGTTAACACAGTTCGTCGCTACATCTACAAGTGCAAGTTAAAACTCTACCAAGCAAAGCGAAAGCCATGCATCAACATCATCCAGAAAGCCGCTGCCTTCTCTGGGCCCGAACTCATTTGAAATGGACAGACGCAAAGTGGAAGTGTGCTGTGGTCTGATGAGTCCACATTTCAAATTGTTTTTGGAATTCATGTGCAGGACACACGCGCGGGGCCGGCTAGACAAACCGCCAGCAGATGTGGACATGATAAGAGCACACTGCTTCTCATTCATGTCATTTCATGACTGTACGTCTGTGATCATGGGTCATCGACGAATCATAATTGCCCACATGATGAGAGGGATTCAATAAAATGAGGTGTTTTGATATGGTGTGTGGTTTTTATTTTTTTTATTACGTCAATGTCCTCCTTGATTTCAGGCAACTTCCCGTATCTTTTCAAGGACAGAGATGTGGCTCAGTGGTAAAGTTTCTGGCTGGTAATCAAAGCGTTTGGGAAGTGCAGGTGCAAATCCCGTGGGTGGCATGTATTTTTAATTTTTTTTCACATTCTGGGCAACACACAACGCTTCACAACACTGTAACTAAAATACAAATAAAATAAAATAAAAAACTGACTGCGAGGCTTACATGTTCAATCTCCAGCTACAATACATCTGCTGATTCTCAGAGAAAGAGGGATTTAAAAAAAAAAAAAAAAAAAAAAAAAAAAAACACAGGGACCCAGTCCACCAACCTTTATTTTTATATTATATATATATATATATATATATATATATATATTTACAAGGTCTGTTAGAAAAGTATCCGACCTTTTTATTTTTTTTTCAAAAACCATATGGATTTGAATCACGTGTGATTGCATCAGCCAAGCTTGAACCTTCGTGCGCATGCGTGAGTTTTTTCACGCCTGTCGGTTGCGTCATTTGCAAAAAAATCTAACGTACCTCAGGAAGTGTGCTGACGAGCGTGAGACCTCACCCCCTCCTCTTTCACAGACCGTGCATCAAACCCTGGACGTTCTCTGCATCCACTGATGATGAGATGGCTCCCGAGACGACGATCTCACCCGTCTGGTCACAAGGTCCAGTCTCTGGCAAATACACACTGTATACTCCAGTCTTAAATGCCACCATGTTCCAATCCATATAGATGCACCTCAGCTGTGAGTCCTGACGAGCCGCAGGTGATCAGGGTGAGGTCCTGATAACCTCAGCAACACAGCCACTCAGTCCCAAATGCAAGCCACCTGGAAGGAAAAACAAAAGACAGAAACAAAAAGGCAGCCAGGCCCCCCAGCCATACAACAGTTTCAGCAGGGTTTGAGCCTGTCGATCGGCGCTCGGAGTGCGGCGTGCTCTCAGCAGCTGTGGGCGGTCTTTAAACCGGCTGGAGCACTCCTTAATCTGTGTAATCCCCATAAAATCGTCCCTCAAAGCCATTTGAATTTTCTGAATGGTTACCACCTGGAGGTCTCTCACAGTTTCTGGAAAAAATTGATGCAGCAAAGCTCCAAATCATTCAGACATTTATTCATAATAAAAATCCAACGAGAGGGGTGGACCACTTCTCACACAAAGCCTGCTCACAGGCGAATGACGCAATCGACAGGCGTGAAAAAACTCACGCATTCGCACGAAGGTTCAAGCTTGGCTGATGCAATCACACGTGATTCAAATCCATATGTTTTTTGAAAAAAATAAAAAGACAGACCTCGTATATATATTTTATATATAACTTAAAAATGGTTACAAAAGTTTGTTTACAAAAGTTTACAAAAAATGGTACAAGTTCGAGAAAACAAAACAAAGCCACATCCCATCACCATTTCAGCAAAATGTCAACACATTGGCGCAGCAATATTGTGCGATTGCTTAGTAGACTATTGATGATGTTTAAAAACGCAAAAGTACTTTTTCTCCAATTAGATTGCCAGAATAATTGATAGAATACTCGATTACTAAAATAATCAATAGCTGCAGCCCTAGTTTTCATTATTGGATTACCTTTTCAGATAACTTTGAAACCATCAGCGGACCAAATTAGCTTCCGATAAATTTTGGTCTGATAATTTTTAGACCACTAACATATTTATGCAAAATGAATAAAGCTTAACAGTTAAAACAGTTGTGAAGTCTGAAATCAAACACTTTAGTACCTGCCTGTTAAATGTTTTGTAGCAGACAGACAGCTCTATCCTCTGCAGGCAGAAGAGAGCTGGTTACAGGAGAGAAAGGAAGCGAGAGATGAAAAAGATAATTTCATTTTACATGATACAGACTGGCCGGCATATCACACAAGTCATCAACAGGCATACAGTTTTAAATTATCGTTAAAATTTTAACCAAACTAATCCCAGACAAGTTTTTTTAAATTAATATCACATCTGGCATTTAATAAAGTGAAAATTTCAGCTATATGTTTTAGTTTTAAAGTAATGCACTAATTTTGAAGGTTTTAGTGTTTGGACACACATGCTGCAGTGCATTATGGGTAAAGTTTCACAACAGGAGAAATGCACTGAGACACTCTGATGAGGCTGCACTTTAACCGCTGCACCCAGACAACAGCATTAAACTTTGTATATTGTGCCTAAAGCTCTTGTGAATATATTCTCTGGGTTTATAGACAATGTTATTGTGTTTGTTTTATGTAAACATGCCAGAAGGAAGCTTAGGTTGTGTGACCTGCTATTGTTTCCTGTTCATGTCATTCTGGGGGAAAGTGAAGTTTGGTCTTTAACATCCTGGCCAGTTGGCAGTGTTCATGGCAGTATTCGCCCAGTTGAGATATCCCACAATCCTTTGCGTGCCAGGGAGTTGCTGCAGCCTCTTATTAACATGATGAAAAGCATAAAAATGTACATTTTGATTGTATAATATTCATTTACAATTGTTATCATGTGGATTCTCTGTGCTGTTCAGACCACAGTGTTTTAACTGTTACTGCTATCACTACAAGAAAATACTCAACTTTAAATAACTTATTATTAACTGTTTGTGTTTCTTTACATTTTAAAGATATTTCTTAATTTGGCCCACATCAGGAACATTTCAAGACCTTCCAACATGATTTGTCAGTGTACCACTGACTTTTCATTTTTGTCTTGGTGGATCCTGAGATTTATTTTTACTGCGCTCGACTGCTGAAGAATCAGCTGATGCATGTGATAAATGTGAATGAATGAGGCGCTGTGACTCTTTCAACTTCTGGTTCAGGGTGAGAAATACACCTGGAACAGAAAATCCACCAAGGGACTTCTGTAGGAACTTAGCTGTACCTTCTCAAATGGATGACCAGGCGTCACATTCTCCTTTTTTTTTTTTTTTTTGCCTTCTTTTATTTTTAACAAATGATGAACATTACAACCACCTTACAGGATGTACTCGCTCTCTCTTTTTTATACACTGTTTCTGCTTATAGAATTGCCGTTTCTTTCTAAAGATTAACAGGCGCATACTGCCACCTTGTGGTCAGTTGAAATAACTGTCCATCAGTCTGAAACATCAACTTAGGTGCCCCTTAACTGAGAACCCATTTTAACCCTTTAACTGAATTTATGTCTTAGAAGATAAATCTTTTCTATATTTTATTAGTGAAACACTGCCATCTAGTGGCACAGTATAACAATGTGGCTGTCATTTTTTTAAGTTAAGTTTGTTTCATTTATTGAAAAAAGAACTCGTGACTAGTACTGCTAGGCAGTGTCTTCTCCTGTCCTGTGGAAGGGATATTTTTCTGTTTATTGAAGCAATCAAAGGCCATATCGGTAAGTTACGTGATATTTATTTGTTTTGACATTACGAGAGACTGATGTTTATGTATATCTGCAGAAAAACTAAATAAAACAGATTTGTATTACAGCTAGTTTGAATAATTAGTCTGGGAAATGTGCAGGATTTCTTTAATACTTTAATGGCATATTTATTCATGTGTATTGTTCAAGGATAACTGTGTATATGATAAATACTTAGTTTGTGTGATAAGGATTTGGTGGGTGAGTTACATTGAAGAGTATACATTCATAGCATTCTGTATTGCTTGTATTACAGTTTCACAGTCAAGTCATGTCCCTCAGTAAACTCAAAGACAACGCAACTTCTATGGTCTGAGAGTCTTCTCTGAGCATGTCTGATTGTTTAGCTTGCTGGATAAGCTTTTTCAAGCACGAAGAGTGAGGCCAGTATAGTGAAAGGATATCTTCTCAACGCTTCTGCACTTTAAGACTCCTGTACAGCACTCTACAACCTACTGCTTTCCACAAACTGCAACAGTAGAAAGTCTCTAGTCTGCAATTAACATGGAAGAGAAAAGCCAGACAGCAGAGAACATGCTAACAGCAAAAGCCCAAGTGCACAGCAAAAGAGACGGGGATGATTTAGAGATCCGGTCAGTGTGCTTCCGTTCATCACGATCTTCTAGCAGCTCAAAGGCAAGCATGGCTTTAGCAATTGCTGGTGCAAAGGCAAAGGCAGCAGAGGCCAGAGCCACTTTCTCTAAGAAAGAGATCAAAATCAAAGTAGAAAGAGGCAAGATTGACGCGCAGCTCGAAGCGCTGCAAGATGAAAAAGAAAAGGAAGCAGCCTTGGCTGAGGCTGCAGCTTTAGAAGCGGCATTTGAAGATGACAATGGTGACCTACCTGAACTCGAATTAGCCACTGACGTCAAACAACAACCTCCAAAGATTAGTTTGGCTGAACATCTAGGCAAAATGGAAGAAGAAAAGAGATAAGCCCCTTCCCAGTAGAGCAGTTTCAGAGTCCTGCATTGCCTCACCATCAACAAATGCAACCTGAGATACCTACTATATCTCACCACGACCTGTCACTTCCCAGTGTCAGGAGAAGGCAGAGAGAAAGTGGAGGAACAAAATACGGACATCGTTACAACTCCAACATCGATACTGACAATAGACCAGATCAGTCTTATGCACAAGGTGATCACAGCAGCCTTGCAGACCTTGCAAAGTTTCTTGCCAGAAGTCAGCTTATCACCACAGGTCTAACAAAATTTGATGACAGAGTAGAGAACTACTGGGCATGGAAGTCTTCATTTACCAATGCCATTGGAGGTCTCGATTTAACTGAAGCGGAAGAGCTTGACCTGCTTGTGAAGTGGTTGGGAAAGGAGTCCTCAGAACAGATACGGCATATCAAATCAGTTCACATAAGGCACCCAGAAGCTGGCTTGAGAATGGTGTGGGATCATCTAGAGCAATGTTACGGGACGCCTGAAGCCAATGGAAAAGCTCTTTTTACTAGACTAGAGAACTAGAGAGACTTCCCAAGAGAACTTCCCAAAGATATCCAACAAAGATGCACAAAAGCTGCGTGACCTTACAGATCTCCTACTAGAGATAGAAGCAGCTAAAGAGGATGAGTTGGCTTTAAATACAAAGAAGAGAACCGCTTGTCACCCCCCCCGTTTGCTGTTTTCTCAAAGTTCATCTATAATGAAGCCAAAGCTCGAAATGACCCAAGTTTCATCCTTTCATCACTCAATCAAACTCCTTCAAAGCGAGAGAGTTCTGATGAGGGCTATGGTTCATCAAGACAGCGTGTGTCAGTCCACAAGACACTGATAGCTCCCACAGACCAAGAGGGCAACCAGTCTCCCATAAAACCAGTTACTGATTTACTAAAGACCTGCCCCATTCACAAGAAGCCTCACACTCTTAACAAGTGTAGGGGTTTCAGAGAGAAACCTCTTGAGGAACGGAGACAGTTTATCAAGGAGAATGCCATTTATTTCCGCTGTTGTGCATCCTCAACTCACATTGGGGAAAATAAGTATTTGACCCCCTACCCACCAGCAAGAATTCTGGCTCTCACCGACCTGTTAATTTTTCTTTAAGAAGCCCTTTACCTGTATTAACTGCACCTGTTTGAACTTGTTACCTGTATAAAAGACACCTGTTCACACACTCAATCAATCACACTCCAACCTGTCCACCATAGCCAAGACCAAAGAGCTGTCTAAGGACACCAGGGACAAAACTGTAGACCTGCACAATGCTGGGATGAACTACAGGACAACAGGCAAGCAGCTTGGTAGAAGACAACTGTTATGATTATGTATTAGACAGTGGAAGAAACACAAGATGATTGTCAATCTCCCTCGGCCTGGAATTCCATGCAAGATCTCACTTTGTGGGTTAAGGATGATCCTGAGAAAGCTCAGAACTACACAGGAGGACCTGGTCAATGACCTGAAAAGAGCTGGGACCACAGTCACAAAGATTACATTAGTAACACATGATGCTGTCATGGTTTAAAATCGTGCAGGGCAGCAAGGTCCCCCTGCTCAAGCCAGCACATGTCCAGGCCCGCTTGAAGTTCACCACTGACCATCTGAATGATCCAGAGGAGGCATGGGAGAAGGTCATGTGGTCAGATGAGACCAAAATAGGGCTTTTTGGAATCAACTCCACTTACCATGTTTAGAGGATGAGAACAAACCCAAGAAAACCATCCCAACCGTGAACCATGGGGGTACAAACATCATACTGTGGGGATGCTCTTCTGCAAAGGGGACAGGACGACTGCACCCTATTGAAGGGAGGACGGATGGGGTCATGTATTGCGAAATTTTGGCAAACAACCTCCTTCCCTCAGTAAGAGCATTGAAGATGAGTCGGGTCATGGCTGGGTCTTCCAGCATGACAATGACCCCAAACACACAGCCAGGGTAACTAAGGAGGGGCTCCATAAGAAGCATTTCAAGGTCCTGGAGTGGCCTGGCCAGTCTCCAGACCTGAACTCAATAGAAAATCTTTGGAGGGAGCTGAAACTCCAAACCTGAAAGATTTGGAGAAGATCTGTATGAAGGAGTGGACCAAAATCCCTGTTGCAGCCTAATGCCGCGTTCACACCGGAGGACACGTGAGCGACGGCTGTGACAGGTTGCTATGTAATCCCTATGGAAGGACGCGCTGTGGCTCCACAAAAGTTCAAGCCACGCAATGCGACGCAATGCAACGCGATGGACGTGAATGAAGCGATTTTGAGCGATTGGCATGTTTGTGGCGCAATATCGCGTCGCGCTCCTACCCAAGCTGAAAAATCTAAACTTTTTCGTCTTGTCGCATCGCATTGACGAATCAGGGACTGGATATGTAGTGACGTGGAGATGTCTGGAGTTTATACTTGGTGTGGACATGTCCTGCCTGTGGCAGCCAGCCTGTGAGCAGGACTTATGTCCGTATTGTCCTTTATTTCATAATTATGACAGAGTTTGAGGGGAGAGTGAGCAGCAGCACTGCAACAACAGCTAGTTTTTTTGTTTTTTTTACATGCACGCGCGAACGAATCGTCCGTGAAGATTTTATTTATTAACTACACAGATGTATAATAAAACAAATGGTGACTGGTTTATAACACAATTATGACAGAGTTTGAGGGGAGAGGAGGCAGCAGCACTGCAGCAGCAGCGGCAGTCAGTTTGTTTGTTTTTTTTTTTGTTTTTTTTAATTGTTCACATGTGCGTGCGCGAACGGGACAGGAGGTCCTCAAATGAGATGCGAATTTGTGGCGTCGCGTGGCATGCAGTGTGAACGCAGCATAAGACTGTATGGCTGCAAACCTGCAGACTCCAGCAGCCAGCTGAGTTCAGCTCAGATGTATGAAGAGACAATCATGCCATTAATGTCTTTAAAGGAAATGCTTTTGGCAAAAACTACAGACTTTTTTCTATCTATGTCCCAAGATCAAGGATCCACCATGTACATATACTTCATATTTATTAACTTTTAAGACTCAATAAAATGATGTTGACACAGAAAACCTGTAAAGCCTACTTGTAGTACAAAGAAAATTCACAGGAGGTATCGATAATGGAATTGAGCGGAATTGATAATAGTATCGATATAGATAAAATGTTAACAATACCAATCCCTACCCCCGACTGAGCCATTTTATGTTGTTGTGATACACATCTCTATATTCAACCTGGATGTCAAGTTGAAACTGTTGAAACGCGGTGGCACAGGGCTTTGAAGCGAATATAATGAACTGCCTTTATCACCGGTTTCAAAACATGATCATATTTCAGCTGTTTGACACAAGGAACTTGTTGGTGAATAATACAGTGGAGTTTTATAGCCTTTCTTTTAACCTTTATTTAACTGGTTAGTCCCAGTGAGATTGAGATCTATTTTGCAAGGGAGACCTGGTTAATTATAGTTTCCAATTCCCCTAACATGCATAACTTTAAATGTGGGAGGAACCGGAGCACCCGGACAAAACCCACACAAACGGGAAGAACATGCAAACTTCACACAGAAAGGACCAGGAGAGAATCAATCCTATGACCGTCTTGCTGTGAGGCAACAGTGCTAACCACTAATCCAAAAGGTTTTTTTGTTTTTTTTCAAGACAGACTTTTTCTTCATTTTATGTTGGCTTCAAATGTGATTTTGGTAAAAACTTTAGAAATATTTGTGTTCTATGTGAAGAAATGAAAAGTATGTCATTTGCAATAAAAAATTCCATAAAATAGTTCACATGCATTTAATGTTAATGGTTGAATGTCGGGCTGTATGGTCAGCCCCAGACAGAGTCACCTCACCAAATCTGGCCCTCTTTGCAAAACATTTCAACACCACTGCCCTAGACAGTATCTGTGGAAAATATCCTGACCAATAAGAGACTGGAAACACAGTGAAGAAGTTAGAGAACCAATCACCACTCATGCACAACCCATCTCGTCCCACCCCTTATCTTGCCGTCGACGAAAATAAATAAACTGGAGTGAAACGTGAATTTTTAAACCAGCGATACCAAAATGTTTGACATTACCACAAAGGCAACAATGTCTGCACACACACGTTACCTTGGTTCCACTCGGGAAAGTCGATAAGTAGCCCTTTCCAGGACTGATCAGTTTCTTAATTATTCCTTCTTGAGCGAGCTTGCGTGCCTCTTCCTCCATCCTGGACCAAGTCTCACCACAAATGACGACGTTTGCCGAATTCAGTTGTCACATACAACGTCCCAACAAATTTACTACGTGAAGGAAAACGAGGTTGAGGCTGAAGACTACAAAATTAGGTCTTAATCGACTTCCTTTAATCTGAATTTCTTAAAAACAAGTGATAATATGATTCCCAGTGATCATCGTCCTTTTTTCCACTCCCTCACCCTTCTTCTTTTCTTCTTCTTCCAACGCCTAAATTTCTTCTTCTTTGTTGAAAACGGCATATTTGTGCATTATCGCCATCTTCTGTATTGGAGCGCAGATCAGCATGTATATTTATATATTAAAGGTATAATGCCACCCAAATTTCAGTAAAGTGACAAAATTTAGTTTATACTGAAATCCAAGCATTATAATGTAGGTTTGTTTTCAAAACTTCTTGTACAAATTACAGCTCATTTTAATTAAGAGAACATTGTTTTTGATGCTGTCTGCAGGAGGACGTGCGTGTGCGCATGCAAGAGCTTTTGAAAAGCACGCTGATGTCCATGAGATGTCTTGTAAATTACTTCAGAAGCATTATCTGGTTACAAGAACAACAGTTTTGGTTTTAGAAGTATTTATTTCTCACCATCTTTTACATGATATACAACCCTAATTCCAATGAAGTTGGGACATTGTGTGAAATGTAAATAAAAACAGAATACAATGATTTGCAAATCCTCTTCAACCTATATTCAACTGAATACACCACAAAGACAAGATATTTAATGTTCGAACTGCTAAACTTTATTATTTTTGTGCAAATATTTGCTCATTTTGGAATGGATGCCTGCAACATGTTTCAAAAAAGCTGTGACCAGGCCCGGACCCAGACCGATTTGGACTGATGCAGTTGCATCGGTCAGATTTTTTTACGCATCATTCGTCATCGGTAAAAAAAAAAGTGCCAAACATGTCCCCGTGGTGAACACAGCTTTTGATTTGATCCCACAATGCACTGCGCAGGTGGATCAAAACAAACATTGTGTCAGTCCAGTTGAGTTGATGATCATGGCATCCAGGAAAAAAGCTGTGCAAGGAAAATTAGGCACTTATTTCAGTAAGAAACAGTGAGTGGTTTATAAATAGTTTTCAAAGGCATTCTATGATGACTGAAATTACATTTTCGGTGGTTTTCTGACCATACATGTCAACCTATACAGATTGTTCCGAGTTTCAGAGTCATACGGACGTACAAATAAAGTTGGATATTCAGGGTTTGGTCTGCAGCGGGTCTGTAATCAACCGTTTCTGCAGCGTGAATCCACTTTCAAGCTTGAATCATTGAAGCAATGCTTCGATCCACTAGCTCGTTGGTTGTTTGATTCACAGCTCTTCAGAAACAGCAAGTCCGCTTCTTAACTCCTCTCAGAGCCATTAAAATACCGTGAGTCACTTTTGTGTGGAATAAAGTCACTAACTGTGACACTTGTCTTGTTGCAGTCAAGAAATGAGAATAGTCCTCCGTTCCGCTGGCACAACTCCAAACGCTGTGCGACTCTCTGCCAAGAGAGAGTCCAGTCGGTATTAATAACTTCAAAATTAATTGCTGCTTTAAATAAAATGACACCTCTTACAAACGTTGTAATACAGACGTGCAGCGCAGCAGCTGCAAGAGCTCAGCTCAGCTATATGAAAAGATGCCAATAATGTCTGAAAGGAAATGCTTTTGACAAAAACTACAGATTTTGTTTATTCCTATATATGTCCAGAGATCAAGGATCCACCATGTCAATTGTTGTTATAGTGTTGTTTTTTTAGGACATCATATTTATAATAAATAAATAAATAAATAAGAAGCGTTCACTATGGTCCATGAAGTATAATAAATATATTAAAAGACGTGTGACAGTGTATGTTGAACACAAATAAAAGAATTAAGATTACTGAATAACAAGACGCTTATGATTTTTATTTTATCATTGGGCAAAAATTCATCTGTCAGATTTTCGCTCTGGATCCAGCCCTGGTGACAGTGGTATGTTTAGCACAGTGTTACATCACCTTTCCTTCTAACAACACTGAATAAGTGTTTGGGAACTGAGGACACTAATTGTGAGTGTCATGATTGGAAATAAAAGGAGCATCCCCAAAAGTCTCAGCCATTCACAAGGAAAATGTGGTGAGGATCACCACTTTGTGAACGACTGTGTGAAAAAATATTCTAACAGTTTAAGAATAATATTTCTCAACGTTCAATAGCAATGAATTTAGGAATTCCATCATCTACAGTCCATAATATAATCAGAAGATTCAGAGAATCTGAAGAACTTTCTACACGTAAGCGGCAAGGCCGAAAACCAACATTGAATGCCCATGACCTTTGATCCCTCAGGTGGCACTGGATTAAAAACCAACATCATTGTGTAAAGGATGTTACCGCATGGGCTCAGCAACACTTCAGAAAATCACTGTCTGTTAACACAGTTTGTCGCTACATCTACAAGTGCAAGTTAAAACTCTACCATGCAAAGCGAAAGTCATACATCAACAACATCCAGAAATGCCACCGCCTTCTCTGGGTCCAAGCTCATTTGAAATGGACAGATGCAAAGTGGAAAAGTGTGCTGTGGTCTGATGAGTCCACATTTCAAATTGTTTATGGAACTCATGGACGCCGTGGACTCCGAACAAAACAGGAAAAAGACCATCTAGATTGTTACCAGCACAAATTTCAAAAGCCAGCATCTGTGATGGTATGGGGTTGTGTTAGTGCCTATTGCATGGGCAACTTACACATCTGTGATGGCACCATCATTGCTGAAAGGTACATCCAATCTTCTGATTATAGTATGGACTGTAGATGATGGAATTCCTAAATTCCTTGCCACTGTACTCACAGTACTTGTTGGGAAGGTGTCGTAGCACGGACCCACAACAGGGGGCGCAAATGAACGCACAATGAATAAGCCAAAAAGGTAACAATTTAATGTTGTGATAATACACAATGAAACATACTGTAATCTGCACAGTCAATTTAACACCAGGTGACGTGTGGGCAGGCTCGAAGATAGAAGACCCCTGACGAGAGAGAAGCCGCGTCCCACACGGCTTCCACCACCAACAGTCTGAAGAACACCGGAGCCGCCAAGTCCCGAGTCCCCAGGTGGCCTCTGTCTTCGGCTGTCGACCCTGGTACTGCTGGCAGAAAGCAGAAATATGATGAGTGAGTGTGAGTCCGCACACTCAGTAAATCCACAGTCAGAGAGGGAGGAAGCACCTCCACCTCCAATCACACACTTGTGCAGCTCCTGTTTGAGCACTTATCTGGGTGGGAGGTGTTGCGAAGCTGTCGCTGAACACCTCAAACGCCACCTCCACAGACGAGTCTCACCGACAGGAAAACGGCTGCAAAGAAGAGTTTAGACAGATACACAGTCTTAAGTTCACAGAGAAATTACCTTGGTAATGGTAGTCGATTTCTCGGCGGGGAGGTGGAGTTGCAGTCCGGCTTTTATGGTGGTGATGATGAACGAGTGACAGCTGGTGCAGAGGATGAGTGACAGCTGTCACTTCTTCTGGGTCTGGCGCCCTCTCGTGCTTGGAGCCCGCACTCCAAGCAGGGCGCCCTCTGGTGGTGGTGGGCCAGCAGTACCTCCTCTTCAGCGGCCCACACAACAGTACTGCTCTCATTTCCTTAATACAGCTTTTGTCAGAGCTGAAATTCAGTGAAATTGTTGTTGCTGGGGATTTTAATCTGAACTGGTTGCAACCAGTATCCAATGAGTTTAAAGTCCACTGTGATGCACTGAATCTTTCTCAAATTGTTGGCAGTCCCACAAGACCAAACTCCAAAAATCCAGAAAAATCTACCTTAATCGACTTAGTTTTGATTAACATTCCACATAAATATACTCCTGCTTCAATATTTGCAAATGACTTGAGTGATCATTGTGTCATTGCAATTGCAAGAGATACAAAGATACCTAAAACAAAGCCTCGCATTATCATAAAGTGCGATATGAAACATTTTTCACAGCAGAGTTTCTACCACAATTTGTACAGTTTTGACTGGGATAGGATTTATTTGATTGCTGATGTCGAAAATGCCTGGAAGTATTTTTATGATGGTTTTAACAGCATTGTTAATAAGCTTGCACCTTTTAGAAAGTTTAGAGTGAAAGGACGAAACAATCCTTGGTTCACACCTAATTTATCCAGTCTGTTACACAGTCGTAATCTGGCTTGGGCTGAAGCCAGAAAAACAAACACTGAGAAGGACTGGCTCAAGTTCAATTACGGAATTCGTGTACAGTTGCCATTAGAAATGCTAAAGCAGATCACTTCCTCACTCAAATGACACAAAATCTTTATAACCCAATGAAGGTTTGGAAGACAATTAAATCTATTAATCAAACTAATAAATGGGCTGAGCTCCCATCTTGTATTGTAACAGACACTCAAAAAATTTACGATAAAGCAGAGATGTTGGACTGTTTTAACAAACACTTTGTAGCGTCAGGTTCCTTGTTCGATTCACTTCATAGTACTCACAGAAACTTAGTAGACTTAAGTGTAGATTCTCGTGTTGCTATAACTCATCCTTTTAGTTTCGCCTCTTTCACAGTCAGTGAGGTGCATAAAGCCCTCAAACTCTTAAACATCTTGACATCTCCAGGACCTGACAACCTTGAGCCCTATTTCATAGAAATAGCAGCTGACTTTGTAGCCTCACCTTTGACTCACCTCTTCAACCTCATTCTGGCCACAAATGAAATTCCATCAATTTGGAAATCGGCTTTTGTTCTCCCTCTGTTAAAAGGTGGTGATCCAACACTTGAATAATTACAGACCAATATCCAAATTATCCACATCAAACTACTGGAGTCACTCATCAGTATTCAAGTTAAAGAATTTCTTTCTGACAATAATATCTTATCTGATTTTCAGTCTGGTTTCAGGAAGCAACATAGCACAACCACTGCTGCCTTAAAAGTAGTCAATGACATCATTACCACCCTGGACAATAAACATCATTGTGCAGCCCTGTTCATAGATCTCGCAAAAGCTTTTGATACAGTTGATCATACGTTATTGGAACATAGGCTCACTGCATGTGGATTTTCAAATCAGACAGTAAAATGGTTTCACAACTACCTCTCAGGATGGACTCAGTGTGTGAAGATGGATTCACATCACAAACACTCACCCTCACCAAGGGAGTTCCACAGGGATCAGTATTAGGACCTCTACTATTCATTCTCTACATTAATAACATAAATCAGAATATCATAAATACACATTCACATTTTTACGCTGATGACACAATTATCTACAGCTCTGCACAATCACCCGCACAAGCCATCATTCATTTACAATCAGCTTTTGACATTATTCAAAATAATCTTCTTAATCTAAAACTTATCCTAAACTCAGACAAAACAAAAGTCATGTTGTTTTCAAACACCAAATCCAACCTTCAAATCCTGCCACAAATCACCACCTTGCAGGGAATTCAAATGGAATTTGTTAAACAATACAAATATCTTGGAATTTGGAATGACAATACACTTTCATTTGCATATCATATTAATCTGCTTGTAAATCGACTCAGAATCAGGTTTGGTTTCTTTTTTTCAAATTCGGACTTGTCTGTGCTTTGAGGCCCGGAAGAGGCTTGTTGCCGCCACTTTTATGCCAATGTTGGACTATGGCGATGCATTGTACATGCACTCATCAGCTCAGAGTCTGAGAGCTCTTGATGCTGTCTATCATGGAGCTCTGAGGTTCATCACTGGCCTCAGAGCTCTTACACATCACTGCATTCTTTATGCTCGTGTTGCTTGGTCCTCCTTGGCGTTTTGCAGGCTTAGGCATCTGTATTTACTCATCTATAAATGTTTACTTGGTCAGCTTCCTGGTTACTTACAAATGTATATGTTATGTGGGCCGCTGAAGAGGAGGTACTGCTGGCCCACCACCACCAGAGGGCGCCCTGCTTGGAGTGCGGGCTCCAAGCACGAGAGGGCGCCAGACCCAGAAGAAGTGACAGCTGTCACTCATCGCACCAGCTGTCACTCATCTACACCACTACATAAGCCGGACTGCAACTCCACCTCCCCGCTGAGAAATCGACTACCAAGAGGTAATTTCTCTGCTGATTCATACATTGTGTAATAATCTGAACTTCTGTTGCAGCCGTTTTCCTGGTGGTTTCCTTATCTGTGGAATTGGCGTTTGGTGTGACAGCGACGGCTTCGCCTCACACCCCAAACCAGATAAGTGGTTAATCAGGAGCTGCACGAGTGTGTGATTGGAGGTGGAGGTGCTCCCTCCTAACTGTGTGCAGACTGTGGACTACTGAGTGTGCGGACTCACACTCATTCATCTTGTCTCTGCTTTCTGCCAGCAGTACCAGGGTCGACAGCCGAAGACAGAGGCCACCTGGGGACTCGGGACTTGGCAGCTCCGGTGTTCTTCAGACCGTTGGTGGTGGAAGCCGTGTGGGACGCGGCTTCTCTCTCGTCGGGGGTCTTCTATCTTCGAGCCTGCCCACACGTCACCTGGTGTTAATTGACTTTACAATTTTTGTGTTTTTAGTTGTGTGTTGTCACAACATTAAATTGTTACTTTTTGGCTTATTCATTGTCCGTTCTTTAGCGCCCCCTGTTGTGGGTCCGTGCTACGACACCTTCCCAACAGTATATTTCTCGGAAATGTATTGGTTCCTATCATCTTCGTTCTGCCGACCATTTTTTATTGTCAGTTCCAAAGGTCCGGTCAGAGCTGGGAAAGAAGGGCTTTCAGTTTGCTGCACCCTCTGCATGGAACCTTTTACAGAATGACCTAAAACTGAGGGAGCTGGTCTCCTTAGAATCTTTTAAAGGACTTTTAAATGACAGAGATGCTGGCACATTGACATGTAGTTGTTTTAACTGTTTTTTTGTTTTTAAATTATATTGTAAAAATGTGTTGTTTTTGAACTTTTATACTGAAACTTTTCCATTGGCTGGTAATTGTTTATTCTGTATGTGTGGTGGAATGCTGAAATTGACACGTAACCTGTCTTGGCCAGGATGCTCTTGTAAAAGAGAGTTTTTATTTAAGTGAGACTCTTTTCCTGGTTAAATAAAGGTTTAATAATAATTGAATGCTGAGAAATATTGTTCTTAAACGGTTGGAATATTTTTTCACACAGTTGTTCACAAAGTGCTGATCCTCACCACATTTTCCTTGTGAATGGCTGAGACTTTGGGGGATGCTCCTTTTATACCCAATCATGACTAGGGATCTTACCGCTTATCGATCTGATTCCTTATCGATTCCCTTATCAATACCTCTTGTGAATTTTCTGTGTACTAAAAGTAGGCTTTACGGGTTTTCTATGTCAACAACATTTTAAATTGGTCACTGGATCCTTGATCTCTGGACATAAATAAAAATAAATAAAATCTGTAGTTTTTGTCAAAAGCATTACCTTTCAGGCATTTTGGCATGAATGTCTCTCCATACCTCTGAGCTGAGCTCAGCTGGCTGCTGCATGACAGAGCAGAACGTTTCATTTTGGGAGGAAAAAACGTTTTGATTGATTGCAGTTTGGAAAGAGGTGTCATTTGATTTAAATGGCATTTCGCTTTGAATTTATTAATTCCGAATGGACTCTATCGTTCTAACTTGACTCAGCAGAGAGCTGCACAGCGTTTGGAGCTGTGTGAACAGAATGAAGGACGATTCTCGTTTCTTTCTCACAAGACAGGAGTACCAGTTAGTGACTTTAATCCGCACAAAAGTGACTCACAATCAACATATTCAGGGATTAAAGTAGTGAAAAACAAAAAAGCTGTAACCCAAAATTACCCCCCAACACCACCCACATGAAAATGTTTGAATTTTAGAAGCTCTGAAATGCAATCAGGGACTATTCCAGACAATAAACTGCAGTGAGGAAAAAAAAACTTTCTTTATTCAAATTCATTCCAGTAGTATTCTGCTCTTACTAGGATGCAACAGTTTTCTAGCTTGGCAGATAGTTCTGGAGGAAATCACTGACGAAATTAACAAACTGAAAATATGGTTTGACAAATTGTCATTAAACTTAAATAAAACAGGGATGAAGTGGAGGTGTAAGAGTCACTAGGTATTCACAGGAAAGTTATTTAATTCTGTATGTATTTATTAATTTTCATTGTTAGTTGGTTTTATCTTTTCTGTTGTTTTGTTTCATCAGGTTCCTTTTGTCTCTTTCTCTAAAATTGTATTGTAGCATTATTAGTTATTATGAGCTATTAATACTATTATTGTTGTTGTCGCTATTATTATTAATATATGAATAAAATAAATTTTAAAAATTTAAATTTGACTCCTTTATGACAACGAACGCTGAGCCATTAATTATTATACAGAAAACAATGCACACAAACATGCTGAGGCATGAACAGCTTAATGCTGCTTAATGCTAACTTTAACATTGAAAACGCCATAGACGTGCTAACACGTTAGCATCAGTTCCGTTTTAAGTTATAAAATACATATATCAACTGTTTCAGAAGAACATAACAGGTTGGTTATCATAAAAAGGTAAATATTACTCACAAACATATGCTCTTTAGGGTTTTAGCAGGGAAATATTAAGATAAAGCAAAATAAAACAATGAATCAACAAAGTAGGAGATCGAAGCACTGCTTTGATCTGCTAATCACTGCTTCGATTGGTTCAAGGGTCAAAGCAAAGCCACGCTGCAGAAAGGGCCTGTTATCAATGTAGAGAAACTATCATTTCTATCATATCATATCATACTTTCTATCCTGACAAACATTCCCAAAAATAATGCCACTCTGAAGGACCAATAAGGGAATCGTTAAGCAAAAAGGTTATTGATGTCGGTGGATCGAATCATTTCTTAACGATACCCGAAAGGACCAGTTCTCTCTACCCATCCCTAATCATGACACTCACAATTAGTGTCCTCAGTTCACAAACGCTTATTGAGTGTTGTTAGAAGGAAAGGTGATGTAAGACAGTGGTAAACATACCACTGTCCCAGCTTTTCTGAAACATCCATTTCAAAATGAGCAAATATTGGGGTTGTATGAGAAATGTCAGATATATACAGAAACACAGCGGTTTTGGAGCGTTTCCCACCATGTTGGATTAGTAACCAGAGAGACCAGCCAATGACATCACAGTGCATTGGCTGTCACTGTGTCTTTCCCAGAATCACTCACACAAGTCTGGGATTAGCCTGACAACCGGCCCTGAATTGGCCCAGATACTGGCCTCCATTTTGGAGTGGGAATCGGACAGTCAGCTGTGGACACCCACTCAGCAGAACGCTGATCAGCTGTGAGACGCCACTCAGAGCCATGTGCTGTCTTGACAGATGGGGTTCAGCCCTGACATCTGACACCGCTCAGACAACACCCATGTGCAGTTTGACAGCCAGGAGACAAGCCTTGATGTCACCAACAGCAGACGCACCAAGCAAAAAGCAAATTCACCCAGCAGCTCCACCTCAGCTTCACCTGAGAACACAGAGAAAAAACAGAAACCAGCAGAGGTTAGTGCTAATTAACCACTCTGTAAGTCTTACGCAGAAATTCCGCACTTTCATTGGCTTTTTCCCCCTCAAATATCAGAGACAGTCTATCTTTTTTTTTTCAAATATTTACTGCGACGCGCAGAATTCCTCCGCACGTCTGTCTCAATGTGCCGAAAAAGTGCTGATGTCCACGTCTTCTGCAATTCCTGTGCTAGTCAGACGACATACCGGATCAAGACAGCGTCCAGTTTAGAAATGAACGGCACATTCCACTGTTACAGGAGTTTTTGTCATGGAAAGAGGAGTGGAGGAATCCAGCGCGTCACGGTGGAACCGCATGGCGCAAAGCAACGCCATGATGAAGCCTCACAGGACATGTTGGGGCATGTCCAGCTCATGCTCAAGTTCTCGGATATTCACACGACTGAAAAGCAACTGGAAGCCGTCTGAAATCCACCTGAAAGCCATCCTGTGAGACCAACCCGGAGGTGGTTTTGTCCCGCGCCATGAGCAGCATGGTGGCGCATTCATCCGCTTCTTTTTCCATGATAAAAAACTCCTGTAACAGTGGAATGTGCCGAAAAAGTGCTGATGTCCACGCCTTCTGCCTTTTTGTGAAAGTCAGACGACATCCCGGATCAACAAAGCCTTCACGTTGGAAATGATCTGGTTGTTTCAGCGGGGTTTGAGCCTGTCGATCAGCACTCGGAGCGTGCCATGCTCTCAACCGCTGTGGGCGGTCTTTAAACCGGCTGGAGCACTCCTTAATCTGTGTAATCCCCATAAAATCGTTCCTGAAAGCCATATTAATTTTCCGAATGGTGTCCACCTGGAGGTCTCTCACAGTTTCAGGAAAAAATTGATACAGCAAAGCTCCAAATCATTCCGCCATTTCCTTAACGACGAGAGGGGTGGACCAGTGCTCACTCAAAGCCTACTCACAGGCGAATGCCGCAACCGACAGGCGTGAAAAACTCACGCATGCGCACAAAGGTTCAAGCTTGGCTGATGCAGTCACACGTGATTCAAATCCATATGGTTTTTGAAAAAAATAAAAAGGTCCAGTACTTTTCTAACAGACCTCGTATACCCCAGACAGGCTCCTGACTCAAAATTCACTACCCCAGCCAGGTGGTCGAGCGGTAGAGGCGGTTTTACATGATTTATGTATAATTTTACCTTCTTAGGCGCTGCCCCATTGTTAGAGACCGTTGTAATATTTACCGAAGTTTCGGCTATGCAGCGCAAAGTTAAAACACGTCGGGCCATCGCGGTTTGAAAAGCGAGATATTCCACCTCAGCTCCACCTCACCAGCTTTAAAGGGAGACGCAAACACACACACACACACACACACGTGCACGTGCGCGCGCACACATCACCTGCAATGAGCGTTTCTGTCAGAACCGTTTTTTTAAAGGGTTAATCCCACAGGGCTCCCAGACTAAACAATTGTTTAATGAATTAAATAATTACATTTTATAAAGAATTAAATAATTACATTTTATAAATCTTTATTTGATATATAATATTATAGCATCAGAGACTCATGGAAGGGGTGAACCCCAGTCGATGCAAATTGGGCAGACATGCCCATACATGCTCAGACTAGCATTCAATGCAAATTAGGCTGATATGACACGTGTGTGTGAACTAATTATGGATGAGCGGGACTCCGGAGGCGGGCTCACGCTGATTGGCTGTGACGTCATAGGGGCGGGATTAGGGAGGGTTTAGGGGCGGGGCTTAGTGACATAGTCAATTCTGATTGGCTGTGATGTCATCCATCAAACTTTTGACAAGCGGTGGGGTATTATTCTCTCTCACGCTGTTTGATGCACATTTTCCTCTATTCGCACCCATCTTGTGTGTTTTTTAAGAGCTGACGTAACATGTGAATTTCTCCACTGTGAGATCAATAAAGTCTTATTCATTTTTATATGTAAATATTAGCATTTTAGCTCAATAGCTTCCAGGTCACGTGATCAATTGTTTCAAAATCAGTGTGGGATCACAGTACTCCACTGGCTGCATGAGATACACCTCTTGTTTTGTTTTGAAAGCTATTGATATATTTTTCTTAATTTTATATGTAAATGTTACCATCTTAGCTCAGCAGCTTCTCAGCAGCCATAAACACAATATCTCAGATCTGGCTGTATCTGTTGTGGCGATCCCAAACAAAACGGGAGCAGCTGAATGGACAACAACATCTGTGGTTTGAATATCCCACCTTTTTTTTTTTTAGGGGAGGAGCTAAGATGGCAGACTTTTTGCAGGCTCTCTGTTGTGTGGGCCGCCAGAAGAGGAGGTACTGCTGGCCCAACACCAGAGGGCGCCCTGCCTGAAGGTGGGCTTCAGGAACCAGAGGGCGCAGTCGCCCACCAGGAGCACCAGGAGCCTGGAGCTGACAGCTGTCACCCATCATTCATCATCACCATCGTCCATAAAAGCCTGGCAGTGACATCACATCCCTGCCGAGAAATCAGCTTACCCGACAGGTAACCTCTCAGCCGTTTCTGTGCTGTACGCACGTATGTGATTCTTAACTCTTTGCAGTCGTAACCTTCTGTAAACTTACAGCTTGGAGCTGGTCAGTGGGAATTTGGAGGAGTTGGCGTTTCCACTCTTAAATTTCTTAAGTGTTACAGTAGGCACTGCACGTGCTCTGTTTTTCTGCTACCTGGGAGTGGAGGACTTTTCCCTCGGGAAGGAACTGTGAGTTTTGCTGACTGTTGCTGGGTGTTCACACACCCACATAACCTGTTTGTGCTTCCTGCCAGCAGTACCCGATTCGACAGCTGGAGGCAGTGGCCACCTGGGGACTCAGGACTTGCCGGCTCCGGTGTGTTGCAGGTCTCCGTTGGCAGTGGAAATCGTGTGGGGCCCGGCTCTTCTCTGGACAGGCGTCTCCTGTCCTTGAGCCTGCCCACACGTCACCTGTTATTTAATTGACTGTTACCTAAAAGCAGTATCTGTATTCCGTTGTGCACATTTTCACAACATTAAATTGTTATCTTTTGGCATTTTCATTGTCCGTTCATTTACGCCCCCTGTTGTGGGTCCGTGTCACTACGTGTCAACCATTGATTGAACCATCAATGGAAACGCAAGGTGCACAGGTGCCAGCAGGAGGCGTGTTAGGTGAGCTGCAGCAGATCTTAACCGCCTTCACTGCTCGGTTGGATTTAGTAACAGAGCAGAACATTATACTCAGTCGGAGGATGGAGGCTCTCACCGCTCAGGTGGAAGCACACGCACAGGGCACAGCTGCAACACCTCCTCCTGCTGACCTGGGGCCGAATACAGACATTCCACCCCCGTCCCCTGAAGCATACATAAGCCCTCCGGTTGTGTCGAGACGTGCGCAGACTTCCTGATGCAGTGTTCACTCGTCTTTGCACAGCGTCCCGTCATGTACGCGTCGGATTCCAGCCGGGTGGCTTGTGTTATAAATCTGCTTCGAGGAGAGGCACGTGCCTGGGCTACGGCACTCTGGGAGCAGAATTCACGGCTCCTAACAACATATACTGGGTTTGTGAGGGAGTTCAAACAAGTGTTCGATCACCCCAATAGAGGCGAGACCGCTTCAAATGTGTTGCTGTCGATGAGACAGGGGCGTCGGAGTGCAGCCGAGTATGCAGTCGACTTCCGCATAGCGGCAGCGAGAGCTGGCTGGAATACTGTTGCACTCCGCGCTGCCTTCATAAACAGACTGTCTCCGGTCCTGAAGGAGCATCTGCTGGCTAAGGACGAGCCGCGGGATTTTGACGGGCTTATCGACCTGGTTATACGGTTAGACAACCGACTGGAAGAACATCGTCGGAGTGGGGCGAAGGGCGTGGCCAGGCACGAGCCATCCCTCTTCCTTCTGGGACGAAAAGGTGCCGCCGTCCCCACGATCCACAGCCAGAGAGCTCCGTGTGGCAACAGCTTCCCCTGCTGACGAAGCTATAGACACGAGCAGGGCCAAAGTAAAATCTAACAATAGACAACTGAGGCTGGCCCGTGGGGAGTGTTTTTTCTGTGGCTCAAGCGAGCATATACAAAAGAACTGCCCCCAAGCGGTTAAACTACAATGCCCGCCCTTAGAGTCTGGGCTAAGGGTGGGCCATAACACTCACACGGGGAAATCCTGTAAATCCGCATGCATCCCACTCACGATCCTGAGTGGGGATCTAACCCTTCACGCCCCAGCACTGGTGGACACGGGGTCGGAAGGGAATCTGCTGGACAGCAGATGGGCAAGGGAAGTTGGGCTCCCTCTAGTGGCCCTAGCTTCACCATTGAAGGTAGGGGCACTAGATGGCACCCTTCTCCCACTAATCACACACCAGACACAGCCCGTGACATTGGTTGTGTCTGGGAATCACAGGGAGGAGATTGTGTTTTATGTAACACCTTCTATCTCCCAAGTGATTTGGGGTTTTCCATGGATGGTAAAGCACAATCCCTGGATAGATTGGCCATCTGGGGTTGTGGCGCAGTGCAGCAAAACCTGCCACCGGGAGTGCTTAGGATCCTCGGTTCCACCCGGTGTGACAGCTAAAGAGGAGGTTCAAATTCCCCCCAATCTGGCGGCGGTGCCAGCCGAGTACCACGACCTTGCTGACGTCTTCAGCAAGGATCTGGCACTTACGCTGCCCCCGTACTGTCCCTACGATTGTGCCATTGATTTGATCCCGGGCGTCGATGTCACGCCCGGCGGGTGCCAGGCTTCCGAACTGTTTGGACCCAAAATGCAAACTCTCGGACTACTGGATGAAGAAGAAATCGTGGTCTTTAATTCTGGCTCTGATTCGGCACACAAGTGATCAGTCGGTGAGGCAGAAGTACAAACAGGGTCAGGCAAAAACGCAGTCTTGGGCAAGCAGGGTTCAAAGGCACGAGCAGACACAGACATCATGGGCAAGGCAAAAGGCAAAGTCAAAAAACACAAAGCAGAATCTGGATACACGGCAAAAACAGGACTAGATACAAAGCTGGTAAGTGTGCAAAGACAACAAACGAGCAAGGGTGTGGTGGCTGGGTGGAGATTAAATAAGACAGGAGTTAACTAGGTGCACATGAAGGAACAATCAAGAAGGGGGTGTGGCTAGTGAACAGAGATAGGCATGAGACAAGATAGTGAAGGCAGGAAGACAGAGTGGGGTGATGAAACAGGCAAAGATGTGTGAGCAGGTGCAAGAGTGGGAGTGAGTGAAAGAAAAACATGACAGGTGCAGGATATGAAGTGGGAACAAGAGGCAAAAACAAAACTGAATCATATTTCCGTGAACAGGAATCAGACATGAACAAGAGACTAGACTAAACATGAACTGGCGAGACAGACTTAATCAAGACAGAAAAGCAGACCGGAGATAAACTAGATAAAACTGCTCAGAGAATAATAAGAAATTAAACACCATGACAGAACTAATACTGAAACAGGCAGACATAAACTCTAAGTAGAAGCGAAACAAAACCAAAGTGCAAACAGAAATGAGAACAGCATAAAAGAGCAAATGATAACTAAATGACCCTCAGCTGACGTCATAGAAAGAGCAGCTTTGCACGGCGTCCCCAGCGGAGTGACCGCGTTCCACCCGGAAGCAGAGCCGGCTGCTGGGGGAAGAGAGACTGAGCGAGCTGTGAAAGTTTCTGACGATGATGAAGACGAGGCCGACGTGGGGAGCGCAGAGATGGAATCAACTGGAGCCGCCGAGAGATTCATGCTGAACGATGCTGAGGTTCCAGGCAGCTCCGTCTGCGTAGCGACCGCTGTGCATGCTGAGGCTTTCCCAGACGAGATTACGGGTGGTGATGAGCATGACTCCGAAGGTTCTACTGGCAGCAGTGCGGATAGTGACTGCCCAGAGGAACAAGTGGATGTGGCCGCCATCTCGGAAGCAGGTGTCGGAGGAGTTGGCTCGGGCACTCGGGCTGACCTGGGAGTCGGGATCGGGGCCACCCGGAGTGGGCGCGCTGGAGTGTTTGCGCCCGCAACGAGTGGTTCAGCTGGATCCGGATTACTGGGCATTGCTTTATTCCGTCGTGGAGCAGGTATGGGAGGAGTCTGGAGCGGGACCGACCTCAGTGGCTGTATTTCTGGACCAGAAGACATGGGGTAAGAGACCGGCTTCGGTGTTGCGTCGTACCAGGGTGGAGCGAGGGCAGCGTCTGAGAGCGTTATGACGCGCGGCTCCTCATAACAGGTGGACGTGAGCTCGGCCTCAAACAAAAAGTCCATGGGGTCCTGAATACAGGGAGGGACCCAACCCTGCTCAAACTGCGATTTAATGCTCTTAAGCTCTGGAAAATTGTTTACCAGCTCAGGTTCGGCTGAAAAGATCTGATCAAGAGCTGAAAAAATTTGCTGTTTGTTCCGCTGACTGCGGCAGTCCTGATATTCAAAAAATAAGTCTTGAATCCTGAATAGTGTATTAGCCGTATCCTGCAGCGCCTCACCACCAGTGAGCCGGGTTGGGACCAGGTGGTTGATGCCGGTTGCCTCCCCAAACCTTGGCACCTGTCCCTGGGCAAGGGCAGTGCCCTGTCGCTGTGCCTAAAGCCCATCCATGGGTGTGCAGGGACCACCTGGTGAGCCGGGTTGGGACCAGGCAGTTGATGCCGGTTGCCTCCCCAAACCTTGGCACCTGTCCTTGGGCAAGGGCAGTGCCCTGTGCCTGTGCCTAAAGCCCATCCATGGGTGTGCAGCCGGTGATCTGGGTTACCCTGGCCACCTGGCCCTGAGCTGGAGTGTGCAGGGACCAGGCAGTTGATGCCGGTTGCCTCCCAAACCTTGGCACCTGTCCTTGGGCAAGGGCAGTGCCCTGTGCCTGTGCCTAAAGCCCATCCATGGGTGTGCAGGGACCACCTGGTGAGCCGGGTTGGGACCAGGCAGTTGATGCCGGTTGCCTCCCCAAACCTTGGCACCTGTCCCTGGCCGTAATCTTTGCAGTGTGGAGCATGGCACCAGGGGTGCAGGCACTTGGCCGTAACCTTTGCAGTGTGGAGCATGGTACCAGGGGTGTGTGTGGAGCATGGTACCAGGGGTGCAGGCACTTTGCCGTAATCTTTGCAGTGTGGAGCATGGCACCAGGGGGGTGTGTGGAGCATGGCACCAGGTGTGTGTGTGTGTGTGTGTGTGTGTGTGTGTGTGTGTGTGTGTGTGTGTGTGTGTGCGTGCGTGCGTGCGTGCGTGTGTGTGTGTGCGTGCGTGCGCGTGTGTGTGTGTGTGTGTGTGTGGAGCATGGTACCAGGGGTGCAGGCACTTGGCCGTAATCTTTGCAGTGTGGAGGCATAGCACCAGGGGTGTGTGTGGAGGCATGGCACCAGGGGTGTGTGTGGAGGCATAGCACCAGGGGTGTGTGTGGAGGCATGGCACCAGGGGTGTGTGTGGAGGCATGGCACCAGGGGTGTGTGTGGAGGCATAGCACCAGGGGTGTGTGTGGAGGCATGGCACCAGGGGTGTGTGTGGAGGCATGGCACCAGGGGTGTGTGTGGAGGCATAGCACCAGGGGTGTGTGTGGAGGCATGGCACCAGGGGTGTGTGTGGAGGCATAGCACCAGGGGTGTGTGTGTGGAGGCATGGCACCAGGGGTGTGTGTGGAGGCAGTGCACCAGGGGCACGGAGCCTTTAAGTCAATGGTAGCCCTGTCCCTCAACCTAAGCACGTTGGTGGTGGTGGTGGTGGCGGCGGTGTCTGGTCGGTGCCCCTCACGTGTGTTGCTACTGCCAACCCACTCCCACCACTTTCTGTGAATTTACGGTTTTTCGTTCCAACCAGGAGAGGAGAGCGCAGTGCTAAGGTTTCAGCACTGCGCTCTCCTCTCCCGGTCATGTTGAGGTTTACCTTCACTTCAATCGGGACCTGTCTGCACAATATTAGGAACACAGTTTTCAGAAACTTGAGAACCATAGCGATGGCAAGGGGGAATCACAGAATTCGAATGGGAGTGAGGCAGCCTGTCTGTCGGACACTGTTGGAGCGAAACTCCCCTCTCCCACTGGTTCTCTGAGTAAGATGGCTGTGCTGCCCGCCGACGTGGTGCTTGCACAAGGGGGAATCACCGAATTCGAATGGGAGTGAGGGAGCCTGTCTGTCGGACACCGTTGGAGCGAAACTCCCCTCTCCCGCTGGTTCTCTGCATACGATGGCTGGTGCTGCCCGCCGACGCGGTCCTTGGACAAACAGGTCTGGGGGCTGTCCCCGGGCCTCTGTGGAGGCGTGCATGCAGCGATGGCAAGGGGGAATCACCGAATTCGAATGGGAGTGAGGGAGCCAGTCTGTCGGACACCGTTGGAGCGAAACTCCCCTCTCCCACTGGTTCTCTGCGTAAGATGGCCGGTGCTGCCCACCGACGCGGTCCTTGGACAAACAGGTCTGGGGGCTGTCCCCGGACCTCTGTGGAGGCGTGCATACCCCCGGATGTGAGCGCCACCTGGTGGGTCACCTTCGGCTCCCCGGTGCCCAGGCCGTGCTGGCTACAGCGGCCGTTCCTGCGGTATGTCGACAGGGGTACCGCCATGCACCTTTGCGGCTCACGTTCAAGGCGCGCCTGCGGGCCAACAGCCAGCGCCAGTCGGTAGGGCACGCTTTCATTCCCAGCTGACCGAATGGTAATTGCCTCCTGCCCCGGGAAGGCCCCTGCTGCTCAGCCTTGCT